>NC_134458.1:52415216-52715216 GCF_047948215.1 Lycorma delicatula
CAATTTTCCACCGTCAGGGTAGATGGTCTTCGGGATTCGGCTGTGACTTTAAAAAATCCTGTTTCTCGGGGCCTGTCGATGAAATTTTACGTAGCATTATGATATGAAACATCGATGTCTGCAAACCTTTACGTATTGTGTGTATTCACCACCAATACGAAACACATTTTGAAAAAATGCGAACTCCAAATGGTAAAACTATCGATAAATAATGGAAATAAAATAGCAAACAATAGCTTCAATGGTTATCGAAATAAAAAATATTATTAACAATGAAACCTGGTAATCGTCTGTGAACAAAATCAGCTGTTAGTTTCACTGCTGACAATATCAAAAAAGAAGTTAAATCGTATTTTATTGATTAAAATATAGTCGATTTTATTTACGTGTACAGTTACATTCCGAGTAACCGGTATAATAACATTATAGATTTTTATGTATTATTAATCCCTACAAGGAATTTTCACAGCATTTATAAATAATAAAATGTTCTTTCCTCAGTTTTTAGTGATTTGCTGGTGTATTATTTTGAAATATTTGTTGAAGAACTCTTCATATTAATATTCAGTTTTTATTAGAACAGTCCATTTAAATTATATATATATAAAAGAGCAGAAAAAATATAAAATATTATAATATATTATCAGAGCCTTTAAATGGAAATTTTTTCTTAATAGTGTTCAATAAAATACTATTTTCAAATTATATAAAATAAGTAAACATATAATTATATAAAATAAGTAAATAGTGGCTAATTAGAATTCAAAATTTACGATATATGTGTACTGCTAAACGAAAAAATCCGTCTATTGAAATATATTCAAATATAGACCGCGTGTATTATATTTATTTGGTATACAAAAACTAGTAAAAACGGAACAGGTGGAGAGCTAAACGATTATAAATTAATAATGGTACTGGGTAGTTCCTCACTGCCTCAGGCCGGCCAACCCATTACCCCCTGTTGTGGGCATATGTCACCCTCGAATACACTACCCTAAAATATTATTTCTCGGTTTTCCTTTGTTCTGTCCCTTTTACTCCTGAAATGATTGTATCAACTAAATAGAAGAACAATTTGCACATAGAATAATGCGATTTTGGAAAAAAAAGAAAAACATTTGTTAATGTAGGCAATTATTGTAATTTTATTACTGTACGAATAATGTTTGTAAAAGAGAAAAAAAATCATGAAATAATTCCTCAGTACAATTAATAATATAGAGAGTAAACATAGCACGTGTATGTGTGCGCGTACCGCTGCTGATTTTATAACAAAATACAGATAACATAATTATAGGTCAGCAGAATAAAGTCAACGATGCGTGTCATGAACAAATTTACACAACACAAAGTTCGTGGATCGCGCTCACGTATGAGTCCACTATGTTATTTTCATTAAAACTACATGTAGCAATTTCATATAATCGATACATGTCACAAAAAAACGCACATGTGAATATAAAAAAAAAAGATAATATCTAGAAATTTTGTGCGTAAAAGTGTTTTAATTTCTAGACTTGTTATCACCTTTAATTCGCTGATATCATACAGTCTATATGGCATGCATAAATAAGGCTAAAAACCTTTTATTATAGTAAAATATTGATTAATATAACCTACTAGGAAATACGAGCCTTTAGAAAATCTATTTTTCATAATTAACACGTTAAAAAATGTATTTTGTTAATAGTTATTGCAAAAATTCTGTTTAACAATTATGTAAATAAATGGGAAAGAATACACGGTTGAAAGTTTTCTTTCATTAAATAAATACAGCATCTGAAACCAGATTTGCAAACGTAAATATTAAAACGTGGCTTAAAAATAAGTAATAATACATTAACAATTGAGTATAAACCATCAAATTTTTTTTAAATCACAAATACCGCCGGTAACTACAAAATTATACGATATCAATTTGGACATCCAAAGCGACTGACTATATTGATTATTTATCACTTAAACAGTTCTTTTTGTGATTTTGTTTTTACACACGCAGAAACTCACTTTTCAGTGTAAAGTAAGTACTGGGAGAAGTAAAACAATATCTTAACTATGCTATTAGCAGATAATCGCCATATTATATCAGCAAGCGAATATATTATACAGGTTTCTTTTTGAGCATATATTGCTAAAATATTTAATCTTAGTATATCATGTAAGAAGAAGAATGGAGTGACTTTTAATAGATTTTTAGCTGGTAGAATCAGCTAGATAAAGTTTTGGAACAGTTACTTACTTTCTTGGATTAAATAGATCATAATAGGTATAAATGGATATAAATGAGAAGATATATAGAGATTTACAGAGCTAACAGTACTATAAAAATCACTCTGGGAAAAGAGAGGGTACTAGCAATGCATAGCCGGGTGCATAGGGCTGGCTTTCTTCGGGTATTCTGCGGGTAAAAGACCAGCTCGGGCGTTTCACCGGCATAGTGGCCGGATTTGCACCCCTGGATCTCCTCCTTTGGAAGAGGAAGGAGATGTATAGGTAAGTGGGTAAGGCGGATGCGGAGGTTGTCCGCAGATTCCAGGAGAGACGGGATCAGTTGACGAAGGGAAGACTGACCCACAAACTGATCCCAGATGACTGGACTACAAACATGAGGACTTGGGATACGAGCTTATCCAGTTCCTTACCGGTCACCGATGTTTAAAGCATACCTGTGGACGCGGCGGACGCTGAGACCCTTCGCAGAGGGTGATTATTTCGGAGAGGAGGGCACCGCAGAATACATGGTGTTCTTGTGCGTTCGGTTCTTGCAGCATAGGGAAGCATGCTTGAAAGAATTCGGCGTGCTTACCGCAAATATCACGGGCACTATGCTGTATACCGAACGGGCGTGGCATGCGGTGTCCATGATAAGATTATCCAAACAAAGAAGGTAAAAGAAGTACAAGAGTGAGGAATTCCTCCTGAATTTCCCTTGGGGCTGTGTTCATACCAAAACAGGCCGGCCGCAAGAAGGAGAATAAAAAAAATTACTATCAAAATAAACTTCGAAGGGATGGATAGACTTTCGAAATTTAATTTATGTGGATACCTATTTTTTTTCTTGTATGGAAGTGAGACTTCCACACTGTCAGCTGTTCACAAATGTAGATTTAAAGTTTGCAATACATTCTCTGACACCGTAACAGAATACACAAGAAGATATTGGAACGTAAATGCCAAGAAAGGAAGAGAACTGGGCACATACGATTTGAATGATAAGTTACAGAGTATCGCAAGCAATGGAGGAAACATTTGGAAAAAATTCAGGTATTAATTCCGTTATTAATTTATACAATATTCTATACTCTATAAAGTATTCGGTTAAAATTAAATAAATGCATAAAACTATGCACAATATTTTATAAGGTGATTTTAAATATTTTTAAAGTATTCAGGGGAATTTTAAGTTCTTTTATAATTCATAACAAACGGTTATTTTAGTGTAATAAGTTTAATTAGTTTTCTTTATTTTTACACGACTGCCCAAAAAGGAGTGTAATGTTTTTGGGGTGTACGACTATATCTGTATGTTTGTTCCACCGTAGCAGCTCAACGGCCGAACCGATTTAGTTGTATGATCCCATGTTGGAATCCTTACATTTCTGGGAGTGACATAGGCTATATAAATAAAAAAATTAAATTAAATAATTTTAAAAAAATCTCTGTTTAATAATAATGGTCTTCCCGTAGAGACTGCGTGTGAAGTTAGAGTGGTGAGTGATGCAAGCATTTCGTGCGAGGCTAGACCAACATCACCATCAGCTTGTAACAAACGGGGTGCCTCTAGGGGGCTGTTTTGGGAGATGCAACGGGGTGCTCTTATAATATCTCTGAAAACAATGATCCGATTTTCAAAATTCAAACTGGGTATTTGTTAGTAGGTTGAAGGCTAACTTTTGCACGCATGAGGTACACTCTCGATCCAACAGATCACGGTTATTCGGATATTTTGTTATATTTTCGCAACCAATCTTCCAGTTTTCAAAATTCAAACGGAGTATTTGTTAATATAATACAAAATCACGATGAAACCAAACCAGAATCAAAATTAACTAATATACTCAGAAAATCGAGTGGCCTGCGCTTTGCCGAGACCGACTTGAGCCCGGCGAGCTCCCACAAACGGTCTTTGTAGAATTTGATGACAGTACGATTAGAGATAATGCTGTCAGTATAAGATTGAGGATCGAGCCCACTATTGTCAAATTTGATACTTTAAGGGGACAGGAGGAGACATCACTAGAAAGTATTAAATAATAAAAACAATTAGAAAAATTAGAAAACACGCCTGCCAAAAAATAAAAAAAAATTTAAAACTAAAAACCTATAATAAATCAAACTAAAAAAAAAGGAAAACAAGGTATGGAAATAAAGGACTAAACATCCTTATGTAGTATTTAATTAAAGAAAGTAATTGGTGACCAATCAATTTTCAGACAGTTTTAATTTGTTTAAATATACTTTTCATGTTGTAGAAACAGCAGGCATTTAAGGTTATCTAACGATAAGTTCACACGAGGTCTTTCATCGATAAGAAAATTTTGTCCAACGAAAATATTTAAATGCAGTCAGGGGACTTTAATTGCCCTATATTAAAGAACTCTGAATAGTAATTATTCTATATTAGAGCCCCCCGACCGCATTTAAAGATTTTCGTTGTATCTGTTTTTCCAAAATAAAAGTTATTGTTTTTGAGATATTAATATTTTAAGAATTATCACGGCCGTAATTTTTTTACAATTTTTAAACAAAAACTATTTTTGTATTAATTTGTTTTAAAAAGAAACAAACAGACAGATTGAAGACTCTCTATTTTCGGACTATCTTAGTATATACGTTTCTCTTATATTGATGTGAAGCATGATGAAATATTGGTTCGGACGACCTTTTTTTAAAAAAAAATTCTAAGTTTATTTCCATCAACTGAGATTCAAATATTTTGTTTTTTCTTTCCATATTTCACGATAACTTAAATAATTTTAATAATCCACCGGTGCTCTGCCGTTTGCTTCGACACTGCGAATATTTATATTAAAATATGATACGGTATGTTATTAAAAAAATAGGAAATTAAATAACACGTAAATATCAAAAAAGTGATAAAATGATTTCTTACTTTAAAGATCACTAATTTCTATGAATAACACGGTTATTTTAAGCTTCTAATTCTCTCTACGTTTATTTTTTTGAGCCTTCCTCAGAAGGATAGAAAATAATTTGTCTTCAGTGTTTATTCAAAATCGGCTGAATTGGTATTAAAGAATCTTACTGAAAAAAAATCTTTTCTAAAAATTTATTAACGTCTTGGTTTTCTTACTAGAAATTTCGGTAGAGTTTTCAATCTTTTCTTAATCAAAAATATTTTTCAAACATCCTCGTTCAGTGTAAATTTTATTGATACTTTTTTATTCACAGGTTTTAGATTGTAGTCATTATTATTAATTTTTTTTTCACAAATTTGAATAGATACTTTGTCACTCTTTAGGAGAATTATGTAATGGTTTGTATTTTTTTCATCTACTGATTCGAGGTTAACCTTTTGAGGTTCTTTCTTTAAAGATGTGTAAAGATTTCTTTCTTTACACGTCTTGAATTATAGTTTTAAAAAAACGAACAAATGATTATCTTCATTCGAAGATAAATATTTAGTTAAAATAGATGAATTTTAACTATAACACGATCTAGAATAATTATTTATCTACAGTTTTAAATCTATAAAACATCAAAGAAATATAAATTTATTCTGTACGGATCTCTTGTATTTATAAAAAATTATATATAACTATTTTATGGTTGAAGCATAAAGATCGTTAACCAATATTTCATTGTTATTAACCAAATAATGGTCGTTATTTTATTAACGACCATTATCGTGGATTGTTTCAGATTAATATATTTCTTTAGATCTTTAATATTTTATATACCGAGAAAGTGATGAGCGATTAAGGAAGAAGTAGTACATGTATATCCACAAATGTAGTTATAAGTAGTACGTTTTTCTTCGTATCGGTAGCAAGAATACGTTAATTTTTTCGGGAATTTAATTGATTTTTAAAATCATAGATTAACCTTAGTCCAAAATGCAATTTCTATAAGGTGACTACAGTAGATTAATAATCGCAAATTCAACAACGGCGACGACATGATATAACTTAGTGGCGTTTTGTAACAAAGTTCTGACGAAACTTTATCCTTATCATCAAAAAGTGACTAAGGAACTTTTTTCTGCAGCAATTATGCAAGGTGTATTGACTGATTATAATAGTTTTTAATTTTTGAACCTATTGTTATTATACTTTTTTTTTAATTTTAGCTTTGCAAAAACATTTAAAAACTCCAAATATGAAAGATTTGGTAAAGTAATTCTAACACTTAGCATCCTATAAGATTTGAATTAATTTAAATAGTTGGCCTACTAAACGCTATTATATGTGGAAGTATAATTTAGAGGTACAAATTAAAAAAATTATAAAATTTTAAATATTATATAAGATAACGTATTCTGTTGGTAAGTAATATATAAAAATTTCAACTGTTCGCACCCTTAAATTATAAATTAATCTTTGTTTTATTGTTACTTGTAATAACAAAATAACATAAAACTTTTAAGTTTATTATATAGAAAGTGTAGGAACACAATTTTTTGATTAACTTTTGTGTTTTCAGCAAATAAACTGCAAATAATTACATAGTTTTTTTATATGTTCTTAATAAATAAATTATATTATTTTATTTGAACCTGAATTTATCATTTTTTATTGAACGAACATTTTTTCTAGTGTACCTATAATTTTCAAAACGCGAAAACCTTTAAATCGTAATATTTCTCTACACAATTTGCATGTTATAACGATTTTAAGTTTATAATTCTAGTGGTTCCCCTATTTTTTTAAATGCTTAGAAATAATTGATTTCTGCCTTTTAGCATGTGCCCTAAATCCAAATAATATCTATTAAATCTAGAAATAATAATATAAGTAGCACGTCTGTCGGCTTTATTTCGTTATACTTCGAAATATTAGGTTAAATGAAAAAAAAATTGAATTTTGTTACACTGTAAAACAATTATCTGTGACAACCATCCTTCTTACAAATTTCTTTTTCGTAATATATTTCAAGGATCGTGGACGACAGTTTACATTTTGTATTTTTTTAAATTTTGTACAGAAAAAGTTCCAGGATTATCTGATTAACATGAGGACAAATTTATTAATTTTCTATTAGTTTTAAAGTAGAAATATAAACATTAATGTATTTTTCACTACAGTTATTTGATATTAAATTGTATTGTTTCCTATTAAGTGTTATATCAAATTTCCCCATTACTAATGAGGCTAAGTTAAATCATTATAGAAATTGATAAAAGAATTAAAATCAAATCGTGGAGGTTTAACTTGACCCAATTTTTTTAAATGATATGAAATTATATACATTCGATTCATCGTTACTGTAGCTCATTTTTTAAATTATTTTGGTAAGAAGTTTCGCAAACCGATAAAATGTTTGGATTTTCAGGTCTCAGTTACCACAAAAGAAAAAAATGGGTATGGAGTCCAAAAAAATCTGATTAATTCGTAAAAGAAATTGTTTTTAATGTATTTCTTGCCAGATTAAATATTCACACCAAACTTTACTCGTAATGTAATCTTTTATTAAATTTAATTTTAAGGTATATATGTTTCTGTCTTTTCACGAATTACGAAAGATATCAAAACAAAATTTGGTAGATATTTTAACTGTATCGATGAAAATAAAATAATTTTCTTTTATTACTGTAGGTGGAAAGGTTTTTGAAAAATTGAATTTAATATTAAAAATATTTGCGAATTTAATCATTAAAAGATTATAAATATCTGTTTTCCGAACTGTCCTTAAACAAATCAAAAAATCTCACGATTGATGCGCACTACAAGTATTTTCTAAGAAACTAATTTCGATATCTCAGAATTGTGTTTAATGAAGTAGTATAATTTTTATATGGAACATTAAATTTTTTCTCATATTTTTAGTCCCGTTGGAAAATTTTCAAATTATAAAGGAAAGAGTCATTACTGACAATAACTTTACCATTGTAGGGGAACATAGGAAACAAGGTACTTCTGATAACAACTGTATCTAATGACAAACATGCCAGAAAAAGTAATAAGTGAAATCGCTTCCCATCGTCCTCCTCAATGAGCTAAATGTATTCTTCAGATCAACATGTATTTAAGCCCATCAGATTACAGAAGATATTTTCCACTGTAACACCTCTGTTCACCACAGAGGGTCTGTATAGTGAACATCATTACATTTTGAGAAAACAACTCTGAATACTGATACTCAGTATTCACTGAATACCTCAGATGCGCAATTATAATAAGGATACGAGAAGTCACCGGAATAATAAACACTACAGGAATAGTGTAAAGCTGGAATATCCTTTTTTTGAGTGAAAGTGGCAAGTTATATTTATTGATTTTACTTAAAAGGGTAAAAAATATCATTTTTGGAAAACACTTAGAGTATTCCCAACAGAAGTTCATTATCAGTCTAAAAATAGTTTTTCATTAAGTTGACTATTTTTAAGAAATTTCCATTTTTGTAATCCAAAGATTATGCACTTCTGATTGTCGGGTCTAAAAACTAGAAAATTCGGGCTAGAAAGTAGAGATTTTACTTGTTACTTTTAAGATAAAGATTGCAAAATTTTTAATCTGAACTTTTAAAAAACAAATAGCACGATTTTAATAAAATCTTCATGTATTTATTTATTGTTACACAAAATGTGGTTTTCATA
Organism: Lycorma delicatula; assembly: GCF_047948215.1. NCBI lineage: Eukaryota > Metazoa > Arthropoda > Insecta > Hemiptera > Fulgoridae > Lycorma > Lycorma delicatula. The sequence goes on from NC_134458.1 coordinate 52,423,996, forward strand.
GATTTAATAACTGAAAAAAAATGTACACAAAATTATTGAAAACATTCATGGTGTTTTCTTTTTTACTATGGCACACATTATTGAATTTCAAGAAACATTGAACTGGAAGGTTGTTATATTGTTTTCAACAAATGTACATAAAAGATATTATCAAAATAGGTCTAAAAGAATTACGAGGGCCGTTCTGAAAGTTTAGGGTCCGACAAAGAAAACAAAAGATTTTTCAGAAATCTAAAAAAATATCTTCAACGTAGTCACCTTGCAGTTCGGTACACTTAACCAGTGACATTCCAAATTTTAATAGCCTCAGTACGAGGTAAAGCTAAAAAAATCTGATTAATGCTATAAAAATCTTTATTTTTTTATGGTTCACAATTTTAATATTATCTCCTTCAATATAATCCCCTCCACGATCCCTACACAGCTCCATGCGAATTTTCATTGGTCAAAGCAGTGTTGAAAGTCATTTTCAGAAAGCATGTTTATGTCGTTTTGTCTTTCACAGTTTCAACTGTCTCAAATCTCGTCCCTTTCAGTAATGATTTCACCTTGTGGAACAGAAAAATGTCACACCCGGCTAGGTTCGGTGAATGTTTCAACACAGGAATTCCATGCTTGGCCGAAAACGTATTGACAGACAATGTAGTATGGACAGGGGCGTTGTCTTGATGAAGAATCTATGACTTGTTTTTCCCCAGTTCAGATCGCTTTCTTCTTACTCGTTCGCGGAGAGTTGTTAGGACCTCATGGTAGTATTGCTGATTCACAGTTTGACCTTCAGGTATCCAATTTACGATCAAAACACCGATTTTATTAATTTTTATGTCCGTCTTTAACGTGGTAGGTCGTCCTGGACGTGGGTCATCTTCAATCCCTTCTCGTCTCTCTTTGAACCGTTTAAACCAATCAAATACCTGAATGCGTGATAAATATTCATCACCGTATACTTTTTTTTAACAAAAAATGAATTTCTGTGATGGATTTTCTTAGTTCACAAGAAATTTCACAATAACGTGTTGGTGTTTTAAAATACAACATTTTACGACGGGCTGTAGATGCAAAGTTTAATACAAACGAAGGCCACGGCCCGACTAAGGGATCCGCAGTCGACTCGACGGCACGAATGGAGAGAGGGGATGTCAGGTGATTCGGTTGTGTGCCGTATGACCTTTACGCACGCGCTGTTTGTAGATCGATCAGTCCCGTGCTTTATTTCAGTCACACCTTTTATATTGTCCAAATTTACAAAATAAGCGTTTGTTGCAGGTTTAACCTCGTCATTTGATATCAATCTTCGTCTCATTTCATCAGTTTGGGGAAAGGAAGTAATCGCTGGCATCCGAATATAGTGCATGTGGAAGCACTTCAAACCGTAGGTTATGATGTTTTGCAGCAACAACCCGAGACCTGTGTGCGCCAAATTATTGTGATGAAAGAGCACTTACTTTTTAGACGGTTTTTTAAGGACGGTTAGATTGAATGGCAACCTTCAATCGGTCCAGTAGTAAAGCATAATATTTCTTTGTAGTTCTGCTTTTTTCCAGGTAATCTGCAAGAACCATACCAAGAGAATTCCAGGAAATCGTAGAAATGATTTTTTTCTTTAGATGGGATAGTTTTTGCTTCCTTCGTTACACTTTCAACTGCCCTTATTCATTTTTTTGGAGTATTGTTTAGTCTCTGGAGTGTAATGGCAAAACCATCATTCATCCACTGTTATAAATGATTGAAAAAATCTTGGAATCACGTTGCAGTAAGTCTAAACATCCTTGAGAAGTGTTCATTCGAATGGATTTTTTGTTAAATGATAACAAACATGAGACCCATCGAGCAAAACATTTTTTTCATACCCAAAACATCGTGTAAAATGTAGTGAACACGGTTTTTCGAGATGTTTGCAATGTCATCAAGCTCGTGTACCTTCGGTGAGCCATCATTTAATTCGGTTTTATGGATTTTTCTGATGATTTATTCGGCCGTAGCGGTTTTTGGGCATCCCGAGCGTTCATCATATACGACCACGTTTAAATTCGGCAGCTCCTTTTTTAACGATGAAACGAAGGAAATAATTCTTTAAAATTTTATCTAACTCTTTTTGTACGTCTATCGCGGTTAAACATAAAAAAAGTACTTTGTAACAGTTCGAATTTCAATTTTATTTATTTTTCAAAAGACGTCCAAACTTGTTTGCTTTTAATAAAAGTGACTTAACCCAAGCGTCTGAAACTTCGCACATTTTCTAAAAAATCATACTTGACAAATATCATAGTCTTTTGCTTATACTTCCTCTATGTTTGGCTCAGAACTTTCCGAACGACCCTAGTATTACACGAGACACACATCGGTTCATGATGGACGTTTTGGACCACCCATTTTTTTTTTTTTAAGAAACTTCCACCTTTAGTAATTCCAAATTTATAAGGTATTACTCTTACCTATATGTAGTGATCTTGCTTAAAAATAAAAGTTTAAATGATTTTCATAATATTTCGTTAGTAAAATAGTGGATAGAGTGTGGGAATATGATGAGATTTAGTTGACCTATCGTAGGAATAATTGGAGTTGGAAAAATGAAATACTTTCTACTACCTTTTACACTGGATAGAGTTTACTTTTGATGGTTTTCCATACAGTGCTCACGGGGAATTGTCAGTACAACATCGTGCAGTTTCCCGTTCACGGTGTTTATCATTAGTAATCGGTCACAGATTTTCAAAGAATAAGTCGTAAAAAATTTAATCTGTTTGAAAAGGGACGAACTAATTCATATAGTATTATTTAAAAATCTTAGAAAGATTACCAAGTGATCGGAGGTGTTTTTGAGTCCACCGCCAAAAGCTGGAACTTTTGTATGTTCTGGAACGGGTAAGATAAGCATTTATTTATAACCCTCATTGCCAATAACATTTTATTCACTTTTGATGTAGCGAATAGAGAAATAGTCGTATAACAAACACTTCATTATGATGTTTTCATCCGTGAATAATTAAAAAAATTCTCTGAAATGATCTACCGAATTATCTGGACTTCTCTGGAAAATTCCGTCAAGTGCTATTTAAAACCGTCCAATGTTATACTGGTTAATTAATTCAGACAATGCTCGTTTTCATTTAACAGAGTAATAAATTTAAATAAATCTCTAGACGTTGTACTTCCGGACATTATTAGGTTTTATGCGAACAACCACAGGATTATGAAAAGTTAACTGTTCGGTGTAGAGTGACAATGTTTGGAGTCGCTTGTTCTTGAATCCTCGTCTTAAAGAACTAATCAGTAATTTTAGTAGCTCAACGGTATGCTGATTTGTTTAAATTTTGTTTAATTGGTTAAAAGAAAGATAATTTTGAACTTCAGTTCCAGAAAGATGATGATACATCCATACCGTGTAAATATTCACAGTTACATATAATCTTTCCTGATCGGTTGATTTTCGGATTAGAAATATTAATCGACGATAAAATATAAACATTAAGTGTGTGTGGTTTATTTGAGAGGGTTATTTAAAAGCAAAAGTTTTTAGAAAGACCCAAACATTACTTAAAGAACTGAAAAACGATATCATTGAAATCAAAATCGTTAGTAACAACAACATGCCGGAACGCAATTCGGAATATGATGATTAGTATGTGTTGTCAACAACGCAGCGTATTTTTTAACGTTATATTTTAACTCTTCATTATATCCATCTTGATCCTATAATTTACACCAATGATTCAGTAAGTATATTATTTTCGTGTTTCACAATTAGGTGTACGCAATTTGTAAAATATGAATCGTGACACTAAGTGAAAGTATTTTATGTTATTTTTAACAATATTTTTTTGTTTTAATTTTTTGATTTTGGCATACGAAGTTATGAAATACTAAAATCATACTGATTTAGTCTACAATGATTCGTTAGAAATTATATTTATCGAGTTTATGAAAATGCACCGTGGGTTTTGCAATGTTTAACACCCGAGTGAAACAGGACAAAATAGATAGTTTTTTGAGGTTTACTTCCTGATAAAAATGATCTCTCTTGGAGTTAGCCAAATAGCTGTATTTATTTATTTTTAAAAAAATAATCATAAAATAGACAAAGAAGAAAAATAAAAAATTCTTTTTTTTACTTTATTTTTTTTTATTTTGCCTAAAATTATCGGATATATATTTTTTTTATCACAACGCCGAATTCATTCTATCGGTTTATTAAAAACGCGTTAAAAATTGAAATGGTTGAATAATATTGTTTGAACAATATAATCTTTATTAATTTTTTCCTTCTCATAAAAATGTTATTGCGTTCACTTCGGTAGTGACTTACAGAAATGATATAACTGCTTCAGTCCAATAATGAAATAAAGTTATTTCAAACTGACTCATTTGATTTTATGTACGCGAGCGTGCACATTTCTTGTGTACGCATTCACATGCGAGAATTTGCACGCACTTAATATTACGCAGCATCGTGTTAAAATATAACACGATTCAGATTTATAGTCTATTGTATTCTTTTAACGACCATGATGAAAATAGATGCCTCTATAACCGGAGGCTATTTTTGTGTATACGTTGATTCAGTTGTTTTTTCCCATTCGAAGTTTATTTTTTTATTGTTTTTAGAATAAAGATGGATTAAATATTAGGATATGGAAGTATAAGTAAATATTATAATAATGATAGGCACTTTTTTTTTTAGTTTTTAAACACACTGTTTAATTTTCAGCATAAATAACAACACAATGTCAATTCACTGGCAATTCTCTCTCAGATTTTTTTTTAAATATATTTATATATATTTATGTATTTATATAATCAATTATTTGGGACACATTAAGTGACTTATTAATGATATCAACCCATATTTATTATTTTTTTTCCCATAATTGATATTAGAGAAAACATAAAAACGCCGGTTTTGGTTATCTATATACAATGGCATTATCTATATTACAGGTTTTACTACAACAGAAAAAAATAATAGTAATAATAATAATAATAATAATAATAATAATAAGCTATATTAAATACATAGCTAAAAATGTAGCTACTACCCTTGTGCTTCAACATTTAATAGGCCTAACCCTATCATTTTTTATTTAATATTTTACAATAGTTTATTAAAGCGTAATTATTTTATTTAATCGTTTTTTTAATTATTATTTATTATTATTATTATTATTATTTTTACATTGGATTTTTTCTTTAATTGTTAGTGAAAAGAAATAATCTCTATTTATTTAAATTTATTTAGCAATAAAAATATCACTATCATCCAATCGAATACACGTTCACCATTACTTTTACAATTTACTCTCACACTCTAACATACATATACACGCAGTCATATATTATATGTATAAAACCAGTCACTCGTACATTTTCACAAAAAAAAAAAAAAATACAACAAAAAACAAATGCTCACTATTTCTCACACTCCGATGTAAATAATTTCGTACTGTACACCTAATTCATTTGAAATGTCAATAAAACCTTTGTTACAAAAATTTTATTTGTATTGGTTATATTAGTTTTTGTTTTAAATATGAGTGTGTGTGTGTGTGTTTGTGTATGTGTGTGTGTGTGTTTAAATTTAAAAAAACAATAACAAATTAATATTAACGAGCACAATATTATAACAATAAATAATTTTATTTATTTGTTTTTATTGTTAATAATTTTTTTTTGAGATAAAAGCTTTGCACACTATACACATTTTATTATAAAACATAATATTATGTTATATATATATATATATATATATATATATATGAAATTTGAAAATAATATTGTTTATTTACTGTTTTGTAATTACAATTCCGCTTCATCAATAATTTATTTTCGATTAGAAATTTTTAAAATTAAATCAATTGTTAGATAAAAGAATCAATTTTTTTCTTTAATTTTAGTTATTTATGTATTAAATAATAATTTAATCCTGTAATATGCACAATAATAATAATAATAATAATGTATATATGATAAAATAATGAATTTTATTACTTTTTTCTACCTAAATTCATATATATTTTCTATTTTTGAATTTATAAAAACATATAATCATTCTTGTCTGTTTTATTTATTCAATTACTTTTTCTAATATATTAAAAAATGATTGTTCTAATAATCATCTAAAAAAATTACATATATATCTATTACAATGACCGGCAAAGAACATAACAAAGCCTCTTTTAGCGTATTAATTTTGTATAGCTAGCGTATATAACACAAATCATGTTAACCATATAATTTTGAAGAAGATAACAATTGAGAGATTTGATTAAGTACTAGAAGACAGGCGTATTGCAAAATAACTAAATTATTGAATTTGTTAAAATATTGAATATTTGACTTTATTAAGTAACGTTCCTAATTTGCCTAATTCTGTTTGGCTAATAAAAAAGACAACTGATTTTAAGTTTATAATAATTTTTTAGTAAGAAATGAAAAAGGTTGATGTAGATCGCAAGAAATGTGTTAAAAAAAGAACGCTGAAAACCAGGTTTTACGCCTATTTTTGTATATGAGATTTCCAAGCCTTATAAATTCGGTAGAACAGCCTGAAAATATTAAGTTGATGTATTTGAAATTTCGAGCTTTAAGCTTTAACCTTTGCAAAATTTTAAGTCGTAAACTAATCTGCTAAACACGAACGTTTCGCGTTTAGCAGATTTCAAGGCTTTTAAAAATATTTTATGACAGTTTAAAAAAATTATAATAAAATAGTATTAAAAAAATTAATTACCAAAGGATTAAAATTACATTTTTTGTATAATGCGTTAAAAAAAAGTACTGTTAATGGCTACATAAAAGCAAAGCTTTTTCATCATTGGACAGTGACTGTACTTCTGATCCGAAAAGCTACCCTGATGCAAAATAAAAAACAGCTTTAATTGAAAAGAGTTTACGTATGTTTATTTTATTAATTTATCTGTTTCTTTTCCAAACCATATAATTTACCATATAATTGAAATTATAAATTATTATTACCATATTATTAGCAAATAATATATTTTATTATTATTATTAAAATACCGTATAATTGATTTTTATAAATGGTGAAATTTTTTAAATTTCTGTTATAAAACAGTTAAAAATTCATCTTGATAAGATTACTGGAGACGCAAATATATATATGTTTTAAAACCAAATATTACCAAAATAATCACCAAAACGTCTTGAAATTCTATGAGAGTAATGATAAATTTTGTATTTTAACCAGTTATTTTACAGACTTGTTTTAAAGATTTTATAGAGCTCTCGAATTACATATACCAAAAATAGATAAAGAAAAACCGTGCTTTCCAACGTTATTTTTAGATGAAAAAGACGCGTTTCTTGTTGTTCAAATGAATTCTTAATAATTTAATCTAAAAAATAACAAATTTTATATATATAATAATATTATTATATATATATATATATATATATATATATATATATATATATATATATATATATATAATAACTATAGTTACAAAATAAAAATAGTACAAATCAGATATCTCCTTTTAATAAATCAGATTATAGTCAAACTGTAATAGATTTATGATTTATTAAGTGTAATGAAGTAGGCAGTTTTTTTAATCTAAAATAACTTACAATTTGTGAAGAATTTTTATTATTTTAATAAAATATTACGTAAAAAGTTTACATTTAAAACTTTTTAGATGTATAATTGTTTTAGAAATAACAATTTTTTTCAGATATTTAACCCATTTTCCTTTCTTTCATACAGCCTGAATATAATTAAAAAATTCAAAATATTGAGATATTTTTTTAAAAAAATATCAAACAATTTTAATATATTTACTCATTACGAGATTTTCTGTAATTTATCTTTTTATCTTGAATACTTAATCTCTATTGTTAATACATATTTTCTTAATCAGTCTTACCATTACCAAACATTAGTAAATAAATAATGTAAAATAAAGGTTATTTTATATAGACGCATCTTTCTCAAATAATAGAATATAAAATAAAAAATATTAAAAAACACAAAAAAATAAAATAAACCTATAAAAAAATTTTTAACTTATTTTTAGTGTTTATTAATTTATTTTTATTTTTTTTTACTTATTATATTAAAATTTTATCAACGATTTTCATACTACCTAAAGGAAAATCAAATGAAGATTGTCGACTATTTTTAATATGCTTTATAGATTTAAGTTTTAAATTACTTATCAGTGTTTCTGATCCTTGCTGGTAACATAGTTTATAATATATATTTATAAATTTTTTTATTCTTTTTTTTTAATAAAAATCACAGGAAAATCAGACATTTTCCAGGCATTGTTTAAACTCTTTTGTTAATATAGCTTAGCTAATGTTTACAAATTTTTACAAGTTTATTAATGTTAGGAAATTTTATAAGAATAATTGAAACTTTTGGGGGTTTTAAATTTTAATTTCTTATTTAAGAATATAAAAAGAAAACGTGAGTTTACCAGTGAATTTTTTATCGCATAAGTTACATATATTTTTATACTATAAATATAACAAAATGCGATACCGCATACAAAACACACGCTTTTCAAAATTTGTACACTTACAATATAACGTATTAAATGCGTGCGAATGTCTGAGAATTTGTTTTTAATTTTGTTATTATGTAGAACTTATTTATTAAAAATTTGTTTTGTTTTTTTCTAAATGAAGGCTATGTGTACAGTATACAAAACAATAAAAAAATAACAGTTTACTTTTATTAACAGGTCGTTTCTTCGATCATTGAATGCTTTTCAAAACTCAAACAATTATTAAATCACCTTAAATTTAACCTCGTACGTTTGTGGCTATCTGACACAAAAATTATTATCATAGTATAAAATAAATAATAGTAATAATAATAATTAATAATAATAATCGTAATAATAATAATCATAATAATAATAATAATATAAAGCTTAAAGCGATAAAATTACAGTTCCGTTTCAGGTATTTTATTTATTTTCTTTTATTATTTAATTATTTTTTCGGTAGAAATACAAGCACATTTCCCAGTATAATTATAATATTAATATTTACAAGCTTAGGAATACTATGTTTAATAGTAACGGTCGAAACAGAAACGAAGCCGGTTTAGTCCTCGCCGATAAATGAGTGAAATTCGCTCGTTGCTCGGAAATAAGTCGGCAATAAGTACGGATATCACCACACGCATACATGCACACATGCACACACACACATAATTATCCATGACGAGGAGGCAGGAACTGCAAGCGGAGCGAACGAAGAAAGGTTTATGGCGACACTTCGTCTCGTAACCGTCACTCGCTATCACCAGACGAGGCCCTCGTTTTGCAGCGATTGCGGTTCGGAAAACCCGCTATTTCCTCCTTGAGAGTTGATGAACTCAGGACTTGCCCGCTGCGATAGAAGCTGTTGCTCTGTCGCCGGAGGTGGCTGAGGCATGAACCCTGGAGGGGGGTCTGGTGTCATCCCACCGAACTCGCTGCCCATAGGCCCCATCGGTCCTGGTTCCATCGGACCTCCTGCGGACAAACACGCAATTATATTCTCTCACTACAAAACGGTTACATTGAAGAAAAAAAAAATAACACGCAATATTACAAATTACGATAATATATAACCTAGGTTATGGTACGAAAAAACATGAAATTCCTTAATTTTATGTCAACAAATAGCATTTAATCTACGATGAGCGTAGGTACAAATACTAGTTTGACCGACCATCCCAATAAAATTTGATCGTATAACGTAGTGAATGAAAAAAAAAAGAATCTTAGTAATAACAATTCATACATTTGAACACGTTCTCATATTCCACCAGGGTTAAAAAAAAATTAATTTCGTAAAAAAAAATCCTTAAACGGTTATAATATCTGTACAGAAATAAATTTTTAACAAATTGTTTCTTTTATCAAACAATATTTTAACAATTTAATTAACCAAAAATATATCAACTCTCCCTGATGATGATATAAGGCCGAAAGTGCTCAATTATATTAATTGTTATAAATAAATTAATGGGGACTGACAGATTTATTGTTATTTTAATTAATATAATATATATTTCATTAGACTTTTAAATGTAAATTTAATGCAAGCACGTTCTTTTCTGCATGAATGCTTTTCTGAGTCGTTCCAGTTTACTTTTGTTGTTTTTTTTTTTTTTACTTCAACCTATCTTCTTATAATTTTGTTACTTAAATAATGAAGTTTTTTCTCTGTCGCGTTTTATTACCTTAATTTATTCCTATTTATTTTTCAAATTGAATTTCTTCCCTAGGAATGAATATATACAAATCATTATTTCTTCTACCTTAATTTTTAATTTCGACCGAAAGAGCGCAATGTCGTCAGTGGATACATAATTAATTTTTTATTTTTGGATTGTTACTCCGTGCTGCATAATTTTTCTTTTTATTTCAGTTAATTCATCTTTCACATCGTCGGAAATTACAAAGAAAAGGAATTAAGCTACATCTTGTTTCAGAATTTTCTCTATTACAGGTTTCCTTTTCCGTTTACCCGAAAATATGCTTGTATTAACAAAAATTAAATAAATACAAGTATTTTGATAATAAAGAAATATTTTTAATCAAATAACACTTAATAAAATATTTCGTCAATTTTTGGATAACTAAAAACCAGTATGTTATTTTATATATAATTTTTTTTAATTATCTGTTTATACTTTTCAGTATATTAACCAAAATCATTATTTTAAATCAGTTACCACATCTCTTTTACTGTGCAAGGTCAATGAAATTTCGTTGTCGCTGAATTTTTCCTTTCAATTTTTGATTTAGAAAAGGTTACATAATTACATGTAAATTTGCATTTTTTTCCAAGGTAAACTCGAAAGACTAGCAAAAATATCCGTTATAAACAAGATTCCAATCAATTCACGTTCTATTATGAATATTGCAGGTTAGCCTCTAACGTATATAAAAATTTAAAACCAAAGCAATCTTTACGCCTCCTTAGTAATTTGCGTACTTACTTATTTTGATATTAGTTAAGCCTAATAGATATTTACTGTTTAAGTTATTTCAATAAAGTAGGAAACAACTAACTTAAACAACAAATAGGCTTATTTAGGTATGTACAATCGCGTTACAATTTCAGATAGAAATAAATCATGTAAATTGTCAGGAATGGTTGTAGTACAGAAAGAATATATATGTACAGAATACGTAAAAACAATTATTTATTACATAATTAAACACCTTTTCTTTTTACATAAGATTTTTTATTTTTTTTACAATAACCATCAATTTATTAAATAGGTATAATGAAATTAGGAGAAATTTTTATTTTACCGGCTATTGTGGTATACAATGCTTATATGAAGGGAAAGTAATGTAAAATACTTCACAAGTATTTTGGTCATCTTGGGCATCCCTTTTCTTTCTTTCTTTCTCATTCCAAATATTCGCAAAAACTAGTATACGATTTTGTATGTTTATATGTGTTAGTTGATGTCTATTTTGCATAATGTCTCTGAAATAAGAGAAAATATAATTACGAAGTTTTATATAGTGAATTATGTGTATGGGCCATTGATGCTATTTGTTTTTTTGAAAATCGAATAAGGGAGGGGTAGTTTTTATTTTCACATGGTGGAGCTAAATAAGATTTTATAATATCAGGAAATTTTTGAAACCGTGCTGCCGGTTGTTTTTTTTAATCTAGAGATAGCTATTATAAAACGTAAAAAATTATGGTACGTAAAAAAGGATTTAAAAAAAGATCTTTTAGATATTAAGATGTCTCATTAAAGTTTAGAAAAAGCTTTAACCTCAACATTTTTTTAAACAAATTATTATAATTAAAACCACAACAATAAAAATTAAACAGTAATTCGATTTGTAATTTGTTTAATTATTAAGTCTGTATATAAGAAAAATTAAGTTAATTGTATTAACTTTAAAAAAATACACCGTTAGTTTTTGTTTTTTTTTTTAGTTTATTAGAAACTATTTAGTTTTTTTAACTATGTAAAAAATAGAATTTTGTTTGAAAACAAACTCTGGGAGATAGTAATGATTTTTTTAAACTAAGTTTTTCTTAATTATTGGCCTACAGAGTACATTATTTTCCTCATTATTCTGGTATTAATTAAAATGTATTTAAATAAATACAGTTAAAATATATTCAGTTAAAAACTAAGTACTGCATAACTAAATTAACATTAGATGTGTACTGGATCGGTACAGCGCTGCAAACACCAAACTAAAGCGCAACCGAATTAAGTTCATATACTGGAAAAACGTAAACTAACAACTTTGATTGGAGTAAATAAAGTAATCTGCCGGTTTTTTTTAGCAAGGTATATAATAATATTGCTATTAATATTTCTACCTTCTTTATACGGTTTTCTCATATATACGAACTGAGATAGACTAAATTTAATGATAACTGAAAATTCCATAAACTACGCAAAATTAAATATTAATATTCGTACTGAATACAAATAGTAACAATAATAATAAAAATTTTAGTCATATACTATGTATATGACTATTTATTGAGTCAACTAGCGGTTTAGAAAATTTTAGTTAGTACTTTTTCCACATACAATATTAAGTTAGTCGAGCTATAGTTTTCAAAAATCATAAATTTGCAAGCGTAGTAGAAAACAAAATTAAAAAAAAAAATAGGAATAGCTGAAAATGGGAATATTAAAAATTATTCAATTTAAAAAAAAAAATTGAGTAATTTTACTAGAACTAAACAGTTTGTTTTTTTTTTTTTAGTATATCTATCTATGTGTATCTGTGTTGTATGAGTTTTCGAGTATAAAAAATCCCTGTCCTTTCAACTAAGAACGTATATTAAAATATGATTTTTTTAGTTGAGGTGAGGTTTTTTTTTAATTTTTAAATTCTCTACTATCAAGGATACTATACTTTAATTAAGATTAGATCAGCCCTAATAGATTTTTAAAGCTGTTTAAAAATTAAAAATTCCTTTTCAATTTATTTTATTGTCTCTTGAATACGTATACACAGTTTATAAAAAGTAGAACCATGGATCGAATAACAACAAAATAATTTACGCCTTTTTTTTACCAACATTTTACAGATTACATCTGATGAAATCGAAGGAATAATTATTTTTGCACTTAGTTTATTAACCAATAAGAATACACATTACTTGGATCTAGTTTTTTATTTTGAGTGTAAACGACTCTCGCTCGTTTGTACGCATTTTTTTATCGGTGAATTTATTTCATTCTTTTAAATTAGAAAAGATTTATTTTTAAGTTAAGTTGAAAAAAGAATTTATCCATTAAAATTTATTATTTTATTATTAAATCGCCTTTTTCATAAAAGAATGGTTAAAAGTTATTTTAAAATAAACAAACCTTGGGGATTAAACGATAGAGGTTGTCCTGGAGGACCGTGCGCATGATGTCCTGGAAAGAATTCATGATGAAAACCTGCAGGACCTCCATATCCGAATTCGTATTTACCATCCGCTGCAGCGAAATAAGGAAATCCTGGTGGTGGTTCATCCAAACTTCCAGGACTAAGATTCATCGGAAATCCTCTCATTTTTCTCGAACCTCCGAAGAACGGTGCTCTGCCCATAGACGTTAATTGTTTCATTCTCCTTTCTTTGCTTCGTTTGTTTTGAAACCATACCTGGAAGTAAAATAATTAATAAATAAATAAAAATAGGAAGTTTTTTAACAATATTTTATTGTTCATATTTTTATCATAAATTTGTTTCTGTTTTAATCGAAATAATTTATCGGTTTAAATCTATTGTTTGAATGTCGACAAAATTGAAAATCAAGACCGTCCCAAAGAAACGTAAATTATTTAATATGATTTTTGAGAAATTTTTCAATTTATTTTCCCGTAATTATTATCCTTTATTAATGATTACAAAGAGTAACCGTATTCTAGCATACTCTATCACAGGGGATATTAGATACAATCAGTGCAGGTACGATCTACTTCAGAAAGAATAGAAACAAGATTAAACTTGTTTTTCAACTCGTGTGTGAGCGTGCCTTTTTTCTTTTATATAGATACACTTAGCGATTAAAAAATGACTTCACAAATTTAAAAGCATATAAAAATTTATTGAGATGACTTACAGATTTGGTTGAGATCTTGTTTCACAGAAAAGCAACATCAAGTTTGTCACTCAACATACACTTTGGTTCGGTATGGCTTCCATTTGTAGTGCGATATACATCCCACCTGAAGTCGATTTCATTCCAGACTGTAGACAGCAAGTCGGGCGTTACCTGTGCAGCTGTGGCGTTAATTCGAAGTCTTAGTTCAACAAGATCAGCAGGCATAAACCCGATGGATGCAGGCAATGAAACCACACAAGAAAAAATCTAGCGGGATCACATCTGGGGATCGAGGTGGCCATGCAATTCGACCTTACGACCGATCCATCGACCTGGGAATCGTGTATCAAGAAACTCTCGGACTTCTAAGCGGTAATGAAGTGGTGCCCCGTCTTGCTGATAGTAAGAACATTTTGGTTATCATCGTCATACCGAGGATTTAGAACATTTTGAAGCATATCCAGATAGACGATACCGTTTACGGTTGCCTCCTGGAAGAAAAATGGTCCGTTCATTCTAGAAGAAGAACAACGTGTCTCGACGAAGGTTTTCTGTCAAGAGTAAATTCTATGCTTATTACGAATCTCTTTTTTTACCTTACTCTCTACAAAAATTAGTTCAACTGCAGCGCTGACTGCAAATCGTGAAACCAAAATACACAGAGAGCACGTTCCGCACCAGTAAATGTATGCATTTTTAACAGCAGTACTGACAGCGCTGGTGGCCAAATTCGTTACTAATGAACTACATGAGTCAATAATTGATGTGTTTTGCTATGAAATGAGACCTCAACCGAATCTCTGAGTTATCTCAATAAATTTTTATGTGCTTTTAAATTTGCTAAGTTCTTTTTGAATTACCAATATATATATTAATCTTATATATATTATATAAGAATTAGTATGGAGTTAATAAAAAACTGGGAAACAATCCAAGAAAATAAAATAAAAATACTAAGCTTTTTTTTTGACAACGGTATATAATTTGTTTTTTTAATTTTATTGAGGGAGCAACCAAAAGTGAATTAGTAGTAGCTCTTACCGGCATGGATGTATTACTCATAGTGAAACTGAAAGTAGATGGGAAATTTTTAAAATAGATAAGAATAAAAAGAAAGTTACGAAATGTCATACAATGGAAGACAGTTATTTTTGAAGTTATCGATATGCCAACCGGTTTGAGGCTGTGCTTCATTCCTTTCTATTTTATGTTACTCTTATGGTATTATAACGTAACTCTATCCTACATCCTCAGTTATTTAATCTATGTATCCTAATCTTTATCTTAATATACTCTTTTTCTCTTCAAAACATCCTGCTTCTATTAAGCTAATCTGAATGTCTTAATACATGTCTCTTTACAAGATTCTGCCACGTTTTCTTTTTCTCTCTTATTCGTCTAAAGCCTTTTCACGTTTTACTTTACCACCCAGCTAATTTTAAAAATCCTTCTTACGATCACATTTAAAAAGCCTTTATAATTTCCTTTCTATTTTTTCTTATAGAAAACAGAATATGAAAAGAATAAATATTTTCAAAAACGGTATTAGAGAAGGGTTTTAAAAGGCTGATAAAATACAGAATAAAGATGTTAAATATCCACATAGTTTATAAAAAGGAAAAACTCTAAAGGAAGAAAGTATTGAAATATTGCATATAAACCGGAAATTCGTATCGGCACAAAACAGAATGCAATATAAAACACCATCAAACCGTACTGATCAATTGTTAAAAAACAATTTGTAATGACATAAATACAAATTTTCATAGATATTTTAATCTACATTAGAATGTATCCACACGTTTACCGATAATGTCTTTAGTACTTCATATCTCAGTTTAATTTAAAGTTAAATGGTATAGGCAGGTTAAATTAAGCTTAAATTTTGAATCTCTTAACGGAATAAGAGATCAATGAGTTAGAAATGTTATATTAACATATTATATGCAATCGAATGTTCAAAGAATGATTTAGTTTTATATATGTATATATATATATATATATAGTATCATTAATTATTACTTGAAATCATAAGAATAATAACTGACAAACATATTTAACAAAGATTTATCATCAGTTCCTTTCTTTATAATTTTATACCTCATCGTAAAATTTATTAATCACACTTTAATTTACCTGGTTACAGAATATTTTTTACTATATATTTACAATTTTTATACGATATAAATATGTTTTTGTAAGATGTATAAAAGAAACACCGTGTAATTAATAATAATTATTAATTTCTCTTCTTTAAAAAAACAAATTTTATTGATGTTTAGCAGTAGCATTTATTTTTAACGCATTTCTTATTTAGGGAGTCTAGGGTGTAACGTTCCTACGTGACCGCTATCATTTCACAAACAATGAACGCAGCTTCCTAACGGTACTGAATTAATTAATAAAGTTACGCAATTTGTACGAATGTAATCACTGATTTAGAACTTCTACTCTTAATTTTTTACAGATTATAATGATAATAATTTTAACTATATCATATTTGTAGTATTAAGTATGTATATGCACGTATGCAAACAAAGTGTATGTATATATGCATTTGTGTCTAAAAATTAATTATTTAAATTGTTGTTTAATTATTGAGATGAATTCGTACATCGGCAATTAAAAAAAAAAAATAAATAAATAGAAATTATCAAGGTTAATTTAGTTAGTTATGAAAGAAAATCCTGTTATTAAAATTATATTTCACACGCGTATTAAGGATTAGGTATAAGTCTATAGATAATACGTTAAAGTATCAAATCTTCTGAAAATTCGAACTTCCTTTTCATTAGTCTATTTTAAATTAAACATGAAATTACTTTCAAGGACAGTGGGGTAAATAAGGAAGAAAATATTTGGAATTAAAGATATGTTTGTTTGAATTTTAAAGTAAAATTTTATTCCCTAAGAATTTGTTATAATTCAGCATCTTCGTTTGTAAAACTAGGCTTCATCGCGTCGTAATCTAATTAATATGCTTTATACTTTTATAATTATAAGTTTTACTTTTCTTATCGGGTTTATCTGAGTAAAAAATATATAATTTAATGTTAATTACACGCTCGGGACATATTCTCTCTCTACGGAAACCTTACTAGTATTGTTTCTAATCTAAAATAAATCTCGCTTATTTAATATCTTCACAGTTGGAAAAATTACACACACCTGACAAACACAAATCTTAATGTCGCCCTCAAAATCTAACGATAATTGTGAAAATCTAGAGCTACACTGTTTTGGGTAATTTTTTTCCTGATATTAATATAATATAATAAAAAAATATATATATAATGACGATTTATGGTAAGATTATATACATTTCATTACAGTCTATAATTTACGTATTTATTAACATAACAAATTATCTAACTAAGACCTTTTTATAAATTTTCCCGTTATTTGAATCAAATTTTTCCAAACACAAGGCAGGAAAAGGTACTATTGGAGTAAAATTCATTAAATATAATTTCGTAATGTTTTATCATTAAATAAATAATTTCAATACTTGGGTGTAAGAACGTAGAACTTAGAACAAAATTCATCATACATTTGAGGAATCGGGAAGGAGTATAAATTTATCTCCAAACAGCTATAAATTAAACTTTTTTCCATTCGATATGGAAGCGTTAGACTTTTATTCAGTTTTATATAGAGATTTAAAAACTCTCAATCAAAATTTTTCGTAAGTAAAAAATTACTAAATTTTATTCTGGTTCTCAAATCATCAAAATCAGAATTTCCGTTCTCAAAATATGAAAAATTCCACTAGTCTAAAGGTGATAAAGACAAAATTTTGTCAGCAAGTGAATTTACAAAAAATTAAAACAACAGCAATTACATTATTACAGAGATCTCAATGATTTTTTTTTTTTAATATACTTAAACGGTGTAGGAGTTATAAAAACTTAAATAACTCTAATCTTAAACAAAAACCGCATCAGGCTTTTATTTTGCGAATAAAACTATTCCGTTTCACTTTTGGGGAATAAGAACAAACTTTGGTAATTCATAGATATCAAGACTTTCATTCTACATTACATTGACGTCCTATGTTTACAGTGCGAGCTGTCAATAACGCATAGTTTATAAATTAAATTGTTTGTTAAATGAAATTAATTAAGTTTTAATGAAAATTTAAATACTCTGGATTTATTAAAATTTTTCAATTCTTTTTCAAGATTTTTTCCAAAAATGATCTAATTTCCAAAAACTATACATTGTAACGTTTATCTCAAAAAGTTATTAGTTTAGTAAATAACTAAATTAAAATAAGCGATCACTTTAAACGACGAAAAGAAAATACTTTAGGATAAAGTTTTTAAAAAGAGATCTCGTAGATCTGATAATGAAAAAATACCGTAGATGATTTTTGTAACTACTAACTGCGATTGTCACCCATATATGCGTGTGTATTTGTTCATAAAAAAAAGATAAATTTACAGCTAAGAAATAAATTTAAGTTCTGATTTATACTAATAGGAAATGAAAAAAAAAACAGATTGGAGATATCCCTCTTCTACATTAAAAATGATACTATTTTCTCTAAGTAAACTTTTTTCAACAGTTCATCAAACTTTTTGAGCACAAACATATTTCTTTAAAAAAATAAATAAATAAAATTATTTAAATTACACAGCGTATTGAAATTTAAATATTTAGATAGTAAAAATTGTTAGAATGTACGTATGTTAATGAAGTGAACAGCGTGGTTCTAAAAATACAAAGATGTTATTGTTATTGCGAAAATAATAATAATCAAAGTAATGGAAAAAAAATTATGTTATTTATTTTTTTTTTGGGTTGATAGTTACTACCTCGCGTCATCGGCGTCAGTACCAGCTCCTTCGAATAACAGCGATCTCCATGGAGATGAGGAGATGAGTTTCATACAAAGGAACCGCTAGCGTCTACCCGCTGTGAAGGGCTGTCCGCTCGGGACTCCGAGACTCCAGGGGGGCTTAGAGGGGCCACCCGCCCCGGTCGTATTCGCAGATTTTATTAAAACTTGTAATTTATCAAACGGTCATGTTACGAAGTGTTACAAATTACACAAGAGAACAGGCTGTTGTTAAAAAATCATAATAAATAAACGTAATAAAAAAAAAAAAAACAATAACAAACGAAATAAAATAAATGAACTACATTAACAAACGAATGCGCGTGCAGACCGACATCAACTGGTAACATTAATTCAAACAATAATTTTTAAATTTATTCACTTCATTTATTATGTATCAACACAGATTACTGGGAATGTTTCATTTAATAAGCTCTTTTAAATCGTTTTGAATAAGTATTTCATCTATCAAACAAGAGAATTTTGTACCAAATCAGTCCTAAATTTTATTTACCGTAAAATTTATAGGTGTACGAGTATCATCTTTTGGTTAGTAAAGTAAAAAAAAATAAATCACGAACAAAAGTTAGGATTCCTAGTTAAAAAAAAAATTTAAATGTCCTTGTAAATTCTATCGGCTTTATTTTCATTCTTTAGTTAAACTTGAAAGTATATTACAAGACTATTACTAGACTACGTTAAAATAGTGCTAATCCCCCCTTAAGAATGTTAAAAAAATAAAAACTATTCAAAATTAAATTTATTTATAAACTATATTCATTATTTATTTACTTTTACCTTTGTAATGTTATAAATATATCCAGAATATATTAAGATAAACAGAAATATAAGTAAATAATACCACTAGTTGAAAAAAAGTTAAGATAATAATATGTTTTTGTTTTCAAATTAACCGATCTAAAAAGAAATATATTTTACTGCCTGCATAAATGACTATTGGAAAAATGGCTTTAATATTTTAGTCGTAACTTTTTGAAAAAGGAGTTGTAATATTATTTTTTTTTTTTTTATAAAAAATACTTGTGACAATAGCCATTTATTGACCGATCTGATTTACTTTTAAATCTTGGACTAAATGTACATTCATTTATTAGTCTAAATTAATGGAAAAGTTAAATGATACGGTACAGGGAAAATTTATTATTTAAGTGGTATTACCGAAATAGTATTTAGCTTAATCTATTAATGTAATGCACGTAAAGCTCACAAGGATTTATTATACCTGACTTTACGGGTAGTTTATTTAACGTCCCTTTGTCTGTTTATATTTCTAAAACTGGAATTAAAATCCTGTTAAAACGGTATATCAAGAAAACTGGCGGTAAATAAAAATTGAAATGAATTAGTTATTATCATCAATTATACGACAATTTATTTGTTTTAGTCTTATAAAGAACGATTTCAGCTGTAATGCACTTAAGATTTGCTTATTTTTACACTGAGGATACCGTTGTGGTCTCATAAAGAATCCATACGTGGAACAATGTAGGCGTGTACCGGGATTATTGTGCGTATTAAAATGGCGTCCGTGCTTCGAACAGTTGCCACGAGTAAATATTTATAAAATCAAATTTACATATAAATACTTTAGACAGAAACAAATTAATTAATTCCTACTGGAATACAACTTTTTTAAGAAGAAATTCAGTAGTTTTAATCTAAATGTGTCCACGCTTTCTTCCAAACTTGAAACTAACTGCCTGCGTCTCTACTTCGATTCATCCTCCGAGAAATTTTTTTTCTAAACTGCAACAAAACGGAAAGAATATATTTTTGTCTAAATCTGTTGACTGATATAGTAAATTCAGTGTCAGTAACGCTCTTTTATATAAATCTTACTGTAGTCCACTTAAACAGAATCGCTTACAAATTATAAAGGGTTCTCTTATAGCTCTGTAGGCTGAAACTATTTGTTGTGCTGAAGCGATAAGTGATGTTTCTCTTTTATTCTGCAATTCCCATATATCCTACGGTATGCATCTCCGGTGTGGTAGTGTTCCGGAGCGAACGAAATTCAATAGCTTCTAGAGAAAGCGATGAGAATTCTAACCGAGTTCCCTGTTACGCTCGTTGCAGAATTCTATTTTTAAAAAATAGAAGTTTACATTACTTCTTTTTTTCCCGGATATTTATTTATTTTTTAAAATTAAGATAATTTTTAAAGCGTTTTGGCACTTATTAGATAAGCATTCTTATAACACGCGATTATTTGTTCTGCTTAACCGTTTAAAATAATTTCAATATTCGAAATGCGTTTTTTTAATATATTACAACCGCATATCGGAGTTATGAAAAAGTTTCTTACGCATGAACGTTTATAAAATCTATAAAAATACTTTTAAGTGGAAGTGATCTGCACAACTTATTAAAAACATTAAAATTGTATTAACTGTTTAAGGTTAGATCACGCTAGATAACGAAAACGTTTAAAGCAAAGCGATTAAAATAATAATAAGTGCACTGTATATGAAGCTATTAATAAAAACTTTACATATTATTTTGATTAACGATTGTGATTTACGAGTTAATGCGGGATGTTTATCGTATAAATAAAGAAAATTACCCGTTACTCAAAGTATTTTGTAATCAACTTATCTCTGTCATAATAATGCTGAATATTTTAAAGACATCCACAATTATGGTATTTTTAAAAGTAAATATGTATTTCCCAAAACATATATTATCAAGAGGTATTGATAGTGGAATAAGAATCGTTTAATTTCGGTGTTCTATGATAAAAATTTATTAAACGATCTTTGTTTCTTTTCTTTACATAAGTTAACTAAAAGATGCTAAACCGTAAAAGATTTTATTTATCGTAGAACCACCAGATCGTCATACAAGGTTTTATTTAGAATCTAAAATAAATTTCTATTTATTAGAGAACATAATCCCTTCCATAAATCTTTGATTTTTGTGAAAATTTATCATAACGTATTCAAATATATACTACAACTAAGAGGTATCCGCTAACAGTAGTATTCAATTTAACTGTCATTTATAGACTATAAGAAATATATAATCAAACTGGATTACGGATGTTTATAAAACATAAATTAATGTTTTAAATATTAAAGACGTTATCGCATCGTAATTTATTTATGTGCAAAATTGATAGTTTTCTTCTTATAGGCCTACATTTATAGGCATTATATTTAACGTATATGAAATTAATGAAAAAACGTTATTTGCCTTCATTGTTAATAATAAGAGTCTATCTATTTGTAAACACAAAGATGACTACCAAATGTCAATATATATATATATATATATATATATATGCACGCGCGCGCGCGAACACACACACCCACATATATACGCACATGTACAAGTTTACGAAGATTACATTAATCATAATACTAATCAGAAATTTATAGACTTCGATTTTTTTTTTTTATGTACACGAGTATAATCTTGTATACATACACAATAAACACGCACACAGGTTAAACAGTACGTACATATTTCAGCTCAAGGCGATCAATTACGGAATGTTGTGTTCCGAGTCTCATTTCTTCATTTTTCAGACGAATACATTACAAGCAATCCAATTTTTTGTAGTTTTTATTTTTTATTTTAAATTAACTACATGTTTGCATTGTGATTTAGTACAGGTTGTTGTGCTACGTACAATGTTGTACGAGTCTTTGTGATTATGTAGGTCTTGTCTATTGGCTGTATACCTAGCATTAAATAACCGTATTCTTTCATGCAAAATTTTTTTTATAAAAATTATTAAATTACATTAGATTGTGTCATATTATTTCTTTTTTTAATAAATTATAACCCGATTAAACATATATAATAGATTTTTAAATTTAATTGATGTTTTTATACAAACAGAAAAAGTTTATGGATACATTTTTTAATACCTTTAAATAAATAAAAAAATATAATTTCTGTTTGCTTTTTCGTATTATTACTTGTAACATTTATTTATCTTTCATAAAAGAAGAAAATAATTCTTTTTTATGATACCCCTAACATAAAAAATAACTTTAGAGTGTAAAATCTTTTTTTATAACTATAATTAAGCTTTCATGTTATTTTTAACATGAACATTAATTCTTAGTGCTTGAACTCTAATGATAAACACTTATGCATCGTTGTCTAATTTTCAAACCTGCAACAGGTATAAAAGACTGGATAGTAGAATATATATATTAAATTTATCTATGCCGAATATATTTTTAAAGTTTTTAAAAAGAATGATAGTAATTGGGTTCGGTTAATATAATTCTGGGGTTAATCCTTTTTGACACCGACGTTAAGAACATAAAGTGTATAATGACCGATCGTTCTGATCATATTATTTCAATCGTATGATTTTATTTATAAAAAGGGCTGTAATAAAATAATAATAATAAAATAGCTATTAATTACATTTGTAATTCTTAGTTCGTGGTGAATATAGTCTTTATTTAAGACTAAGGATGTTATTTTTTTATGGTCAAAGAAAGGATTTTTAACATTTCCTTATGATTGATAATTTTTTTTTTTTGTTATCTGGTGATTACATCTAACTCAGTGTTACAAATATTTTGAGCTGATTGATCTATGATCTTGCTTCGCCGAATTAAATTTAACAATCCCCCCTCCCCCCCACGAGTAACCAGGTTTTAAAATATGAAAATCCAAGGTCGCATAAATAGAAAATATAAACGCAAATCGGTTTCTTACTTTCAAGTAGAAAACATCTTTAACGGCACCCTTATAACAAATAAATATTGGAAAAAATTTTTTTTTGTCTAAATGCAGTTAATTTTATTTCATACTTTTTTTTTGTAGTATAAAATTTATAATATAATTCGTTTTATTTTTCAAAATATTTAGTTCGATGGAGTAGATCTTTAACGTCTGACAGCGTAATAAATTACGAAATACAAAATAAATTTGGTCGGCGGCCCCATAAAATTGTAATTAAAAGGGGAGGTCCCGCGTTCACTGATGACGGCTGTTCATTTTTCAACAGCCGTACCGAGTGCTACAAAACAACAAAACAAAACAAAAGGTTGGTAAATCGTCGGAGAGTTGAGGGATGCCTCCTTCTTGTTGTAAAAACGTCTCATAACTGACCGTAACTCATTAAAAACTGGAATGTAATCATATTTTTTCCCCTCCGTTGTCTAAAAGGGAAAAAACATCGCTCTTGAAGGACGCAGGAGAAAAGGATGGGCGTAGACAGAAAAAAAAAATAAAAAAAAAATAATATGCAGGCAACAAACAGGCAGCAAGATGGCGGGGGACGGCGGACCGATTCTTCATACCTTTTAGTTAGGCGAAGTCCCTTTTGTCTCTTTTTTAATGGAAGAGAATGTAAGTAAGTAACATAGTTAATGATAGTGTGCCAGCGCGAAACAATTAATTGAGAATTCTAATTCCATCCAGTTCATACACATCTCCTGTTGAGGTTTAATGATTAAGCCTACATCGAACACAATGAAATACCATTTACGCGTGTTTTTTTTTTCAACCGTATTTTCATTTACGTTTGGACACGAGTGCACATCAAATTATTTCGTTTGTAAATAAATGTAATATGTGTTGTTAAATTGATAAATAGCCGAAAGGTTTAAACGTCTTATAAAAGTTTCAATTAATTATTCACGAGTTAAAAAAATAAAATTAAGATAAAAAGGGGGTTTTGCATCTGTTATGGAATATTACGTAAGAAATGTAGTAAATCAACTGACATGTTGGATTACAGTAAATTTGTTATTGATAAATAGCGCTCTAACGTTCACCGCATGTAACTTTCTGTAAATATATTTTAAAGTATTTGCAATTTATTATGATGTAGAAAAGATTTAACCATAGACCTCTTGACTCCTCCAAAGCTACTTAAAATCTCTTTGTTTTTAGACACATCGCGAGGAACGACTAATAATAATTTTTGGTTCTTCAAAAATCGATAATTTTTCAAAAGAAAAGTATTTTAAGTAATCGAATCTATCTCCGTTGAACATTTTATGGAGATTCCTATGTAAATACTCTTACATACATATTCGTTTGTCGAAAGTTCTCTTTTAATCGATTCCGATAATTTGTTTAGTAAATATTTTTTGCAGTCATTAATCGATATTAAACCGGTATGAAAACTATCCGACTAATATACATGTAAACTGACATCGTATTAGAGGAATCGTTTAAACCCAACAAAGTGATTTTAAAATAACTGCGTGCATTTACTTAACTTCTTTTCTTAAATCTAGCATACTACATAGAAAAATCTACCACCATTTTTTGAGAAATTTAACAATGAAGTTTTACAGAAAAAACTTGTGATCTTTTTATCTGGATTATCATGTCATGTCATATCATATGTGCCCTTAGATAGGTCCATTGCACAATGTCCATCTCCATTCTTCTTCTGATCCCAGAAAGAACTTTTTAAGGTCCTGATAGCTTCCTTTTTCTTTTAGATCGTTTTTTTTAATCTTTTCCGTTCTCTTTTCTACGTAACCTTTACTGATCGTTATAGCTTTAAACAATCCTTACGATTTGTCATATCCCATTAGCTTTCGTATTCTAAATTATTCTGATTAGACTTATATATTTAGTTCACTCCCCTTCATTCATTACTAATTTAATTTTTTTCTCTGTTCATTTAATCAAACTCGGCTTGGACTATTAATTAATTATACGAATCATTTATTCTGTAATTTTTTATTTAATTGTATACAATATTTCAAAACATCATTTTGTTTAACTAATCCGTCGTCAATATGTTTTTATTATTCAATACGTCAAAAGAGCATTTAACAATCAATTTTCTAATCAGTAAATATATATTTTTTGCCAGTAAATTTCTTTTACACACACACACATACACACAAGCGCGCGCACACACAAGTATATATATATATGGACTTTATATAACTATAAAGACTCTTTTATTTTTCTTATTTAATCAATTTTTACACTTAGACTGGAAAATATTTTAATTTGTGTCGTTTTACGTTTTAATTGTATTTTACTGTGTTGGTAAAAGTGAACCTCATTCAGTTTTTTATTTTTTCTTACATATTTAATTTATTTAATTGTTTGCTTTTTCGTACTAATATTCTTTGATTAAATCTATCCTACTTAAAAATAATAGTTTTATTTTTTGTTTAAAAAACATCTTTACTGAAATATTTAATAGCAAATAACTTTTAAAAATAATAAATTTCTAGAAAACTGGAATTTTTTATAGAAAATAGAAATATATAATTAATGTGTTTAAAAAAAGTATATATGGTAAATTTACAAAATTTTTAAATTGTTAAAGATATATATGTACCATTGATACTTAATATTTATATAAACTTTTATATTAAATACAATTTTTTTTTTTATCGAAATAATCATTATGCTTATAATATATATTTCCTTTCGCAGGGATTGACAGAATTTTAAGAGCTCACGGTCGGAATGTTTAAGGCGATACCTTTACATACATTCACCTTCAAACATCGTGATTTTTTTAGGGTTATTTATTTAATTTTTATCCTCCGTTTATTGTGATTAATAGGAAGTAAATAAGAAAGAATAAATTGAACGGTTACGATTTTCCCGGCTTGGTTTTCTTTGTGCTTTTGTGTACGTATAAATGTATTTGTGATGTAACCATTGACTGTTATGTATTTACTACAAATAAAAAAAAAATCTTTACGAGTTTGAAGACCGACAACGTTCTTTAGAACGGCGTTTAAAGAATACTTGTGCATAGAGATGTGGAAAAATGAAGATTATCCTGCTTCCCATAAAGATGTTTCTGTTTATTAATGAAGTACGCATGTGTGTGTGAGCGGGTATCTGTGTGTGTTTGTGTCGGGAAGGAAAGAGGGGAATAGTAAATGGTGACATAAAGCGGTCCTGTTATTTTACTTCCACCGTGGACACTCATAATGAACAACTACATACTACCAGGGTATCTCCCCCTCTCTCCCTTAAAATTAATTTATCTACCACCTGTCACCGTCCAACAACACCACAGATTACGAGTACATGCATAGATTGCCCTATTCGACCCCTGTATAAATTCTACAGATTAAGCACACAACATGAATATTATACGGAAAAAATGTACATACTCGTTAATAAATAAATAAATATATATATATATATATATATATATAAACAAACGTACTATCACCCAGCTCGATTTTACGTCATTTTTTTTCGTTATAATATGATTTATTCTTCTAGCATCGAAGGTTACAAACGTGTACGAAGTTTTTACGCCTTTAAAACGGTTCCCATAGATTTACGTAAAATTCTGCTTACTTGAACTTCGGTCAACTATAATCCGGTTTATTCAAATTGCAATTTAGTAATTGCGACAACGAAGACTAATAGAGCGATGTTAATATTTAGCTTATCTAGTAAGGGATATAAAATATAGCTATTTAAAATTTAATCGATAAAATACATTGTCGATAAAATGATAAAATAGACAATTAAATAAGATTAACAAAGTCAGATCCTAACCTGATGGTCATGAATTATGTGGAATCTCTTGGTGACTACCATGATAGAATTTAAAAGATTTATAAACCTTTTTAACGAATTCTTTTTTACAATTTTCTTAAGAATTGGAAATACCAGAAAAATGGGAACGGGTAAACAGGATGAAAATTATGTTAAAAGTGAATGTATTTCCGTGTGTTTTATGTTGTTTTCAGGTGCCTATTAGTGTAAACAAAGTGGAGGCAATTAAAGTCGCCATCTCACATTCTCAACAGAAACATCTGACTAAATCATAAATTGTAGAAGTACTAATATTAAATTTCACATCGCTCACTAAATTAGACTATTTTGAAAAAATGCCTGTAAGAAAAGAAATAAACATTTATTTAACGATTTTTTTCGTTTTTCATAATTATTCTAGATAGATATGCACAATTAAGAGTCGGGTTATTTGTTGTTTAATAATTATTTTATTTAGGATTTTTTTGTTTACAAAACTTTACCGTTCAACATACTAGTCATCTAAATACAATACTGGTATATATATATATATTTTTTTTTTAAATGTTGCGTAATTTAAATAGAAATTTGAATTTAATGAATGAATGAAAACGTGTACGGGTTAATGAAAATAATTATCGTTCACCTACTAAACATTTAAAAAATTGCATATTGCTTTTCTCACTTTTTTGGAGACATCGCGCGCAGGTTCTGACCTATCATACTGCATCACTAACAGCAATGCAATGCAACATATACCGGCCGCAAACGGGCACTAGCCGCGATAGATTCCTGCTTCCTTTTGCCGAGTTCATTTTTCGTTTATATCTAAAGAACGATGAATTTTTCGACAAAATCACAAGTGTCTAAAGGTTTTTATTTTTATCGTTTTATGGAATACCGTGATTATTGTTTACAGAAAATAGCGTACTTTTTTAATTCTGTCTCCCGGTGAAGCGTTCTCTTTGTTTTACAAAAGACGATTTAAAATAGCCTATATTATTTCCAGACCAAAGACCTATTATTATCCAAAAGGGTTGAAATTGGTTCAGTCAAGCTACAGAAGGGAACAAGTATATATAAATTACAATTAAATACATTGCAACTCCACCTACGGACGTTGTCGGGTAATAAGTCCGATTAAATTAATTATTCGGTTATTAATTCAGTTAAATTCTATTCACTAGAAATTAAAAATGCTTTTGTTTATATTTGATGTAGCCTTCTTTAATTAGCCGCATCAGTTCAATGTAAATTATACACTACGTACAGCGGCATACTCTTAAAAAAATACATAAACATTTATGTTAGTTTTACTCAAATGTTACAAAATGTAACGTACAATTTATTTCCGGATATCTATTCAAGTATAAAGATTTTTAAGAGCAACTTGTGAAATAATATTTTAGTAAAATGAAAATTATTTTTTTAGGGATGAGAAAAATGATGAATAATCGATCATAATTTTTCTTTTTATAATTTTATGGAGAAACTTTAAGTCATTTAAATTGTATGTTAGTAACTTCTTATAAAAAACTATCGTTTGCTTCTTTAAAATTTATAGACACGATTTTTCTATTCAAATATATTGTTTTCACCGACGTGTTATCTATTAAACAAAATCGGATTTAAAACTATTGCAAAAAACAAGTTTTCCCCGTTAAAGCTTTAATCAAATTGAAATTATTACGTTTTAAAATCGTTCAATATGGAATATCGTGTACAAAATAATAGCAAATTGAATGAAGCCGGTGAAGTGACTGATAACATAATTTATAATTGACTTTTCAATCGAATATTTAATTAAATAATTAAATCGTGCTGACTCAAAACTATTTAATCAATCTTTTTTAAAAATTAATGTTCATGTGTTACTTTAAAATGTTAAATACTTAATTGTTATGGATCTTTTTCTCCGTGTTCGGCAAGGACATTTATTTATTTTTAATAAAATAATTCGAAAGAAAAAAGACATAAGTTACCTAGTAATAAAGAATTGAAATATCGATGAGAGTAAAATAAAATAATTTTTAAAAAAATTCAAAACGACTTTAATACAAGTGTAGTTTTAAAAATATTAAAGTTCTTTTTTTTATTTTTTTGAATTTATGTAGAAAATAATGGAAACTGAATATATGCAGGAAGAAACGAGTGTGTCTACAATCGACTGACTTGCTTTTACGACACTTACATATGTTTTGCTTTTAAAAAAACGACCATTAAATCATATTTATTACAGTTGATTTTTTTTTTGTTTTCCCCCTTTCTGTCCGTCTATCTCTGTCTTTCTTTCTTTTGCTTATCTTCCAAGAGGTAACGAAAAATAAAAAGAATTCTTGGATCTTCTTTAACGGCAGGCATCATTATATTAAAAAAATAAAAATGGTTATAGATAATATATATATATATATATATATATATATATATATATATATATATACCTTTTTTACATAAGGCACACCTTATATTGTATTGTTGTAATATAGATGTGTCCCCAGCCACTTCTTATAGGACTTTTAAAAATAAAAATATAAAAAATAACTATGTTTTTATTTATGTTATAGTGTAACATTATGCTAAGCTATTGAAAATTCTTCTGTTGGGTTGTGTCAGGTAACGTTTAGTTTTTTTCATCATATTGTTGATGAATAATGAACTGTAGGCTTGCTAAGGTGATACCAATGAATACAGTAGTCAGTCAAGAATAAAAATATTATCGACTCTAATACGATATAGTTTAGCTCCACTAAACCCTTACCCTGTTATTTAACTAGTGTAAGATATTAAAAATATCCGAAATTCATTTAAGCGTTTTTCAAATACAAGTGTTAGTTTTTGTTCTTATATTTTGAAATAACATCTATATAAAATCATAATATTCGTATTTATGTAGGTGTGCACAAATGTTCTTTTAAAACTTAAACCTAAGCAGATCCGGTAATATTTTTAAATGTTTTTACCGACTTTTCGAAGAAAAGTATGGTATTACCTTTGATCGTAAGGTGCGAGTAGGGGGTGAAAATTAATTTTCTTTATGTTTTGAGGTATGAGAAACACAAAAATACCATTCATTTAAACTGCGGTTTCCTTATATATTTATGTATCTATGTATAATATTTATGGCTCGAAAATTTCCAAAAGTATTCGATAAATTTCATTAAAATTTAGGTATTCTGTAGTAGTATATCTGAAGTTGTGCATTAAAAAGTTTAATGAAGATTGGTTGAGTCGTTCTTGAATTGCTCGATTTAAGGTCGAAAGAATTTGAGCAGGGCAGGTTAGAAGCGTGGTTACTGCAAGTTGAAAAACGGAAACAAAATAAAATAACAAAAATTCGGTCTTCTTGTGCAGAACTACGTAAGATTTTCTTAAATTAAAATTTAAAGTAGCTTTTTACAAATTATAAAGCTATTCGGATTATTACATTACTGATTGTCCTATAATTAAAAAGAAACCGAATCTTCATCTTTCAAATAATATCATTTTGATTAAATCACGTTTTGTAGATGAAATTTATTAAGAAAAAAATGGCTTTTACTTTAGCATTTAATTTTTAATAATCGGGTAAATTTTTCTCAAGATATCAACTGTTTCATAAAATTCTATTGTTTTCGGTTTTTTTAGGTAGGAGATAAAGTATTTTTCGTAAAAAGGGCTATCTACATGCGGTACGGATGTACAGCATATAAAATTACAGAAAAAAATGGCTTTCGATTCAATATCTTTATTTATTTCAATTTATATCGATTATCTCGATTTGTGTCTCTGTTCGTTCGTTTTTACGGGATGATATACCAACAAAGTAATATGTTTAATGTAACCCAAAGAATTATCTTAACTTTCCTTAAACATTTACAGGTTTATAATCTTAGCAACGTCTGTTATTTCTTTACTTGAAATATTTACCGGTGAACTACCTCTTCTTGAAAAATCAATGAAAATAGATTTATGTGTATATTCGCGTAGGATCCACTTTAGAAAAAAAATAGAAAAGTCAGAAAATTAACCCGGCTTCAGTTTTGGTAATTATTTTTCTATGATGCTCAGGATGCAGCTTAATAAAAAAATTCCAAGAATGAAAATTAAAAGCGAGTAGATCGTTTATAGCTTTCATAGAAACCTTTATGAAATTTTAAACGAGGGTTTCTTTTCCTACCTAGAAAGAACAGATTTTTAAAAAATTTATTCGTTGTGGATGAATTTTTGTGGAAAGTTTCAGAGGATAAACGAATAAAACTTAAAATAATTTTACATATATATATATATATATATATATATATATATATTTTATCCTTTCTCGAACTAACATTTGGATTGCTTTCATTCTTAATTAAGATATGATCCCGGAAAATTATCGGGTAGTTCGGGATGTCCTCTTATTAAATAAGTTTATTGAATTCGTAATTAGCTAAAATCGAATTCATAAGCTTTTATTTTTGCGGGCATGACTTTTCTCAGTGTGTTTTTAAAATACATTTTTATATAATAGCTTTTCTTTTATAAATGTAGAGAAATTATTTAAAAATGATGAATCTTTAGATTTTCAGTTTCGATGAAAATTTATGGTTATGTTTACAGAGATTAGATTAAAAATAATATAGTTGTATTTAAAATTATTAATTAAAAGAAATTAAGAATCCTTATTTCCTGAATAAAACTTCAATTTTTGTGAAGTTTTAGAGTAAAGAAATAATAAATCGATATTATATGCCAAAACGAATAGAGATAAATGAGAATTTCATCAAACCATCGGATGAATTGACGATACAAAAATACTTCCTTATGTGTCGTAATTTTTTTTACTATTGAATAAAAGTGTTGTAAAACACGAATAATTAACTCGGTTGATAATTCAAGTCGGCTTTTATTTTTTTAGTTCTTTGCTAATAAGAGAATATGAAATAGGCGAGTCTTTGATGTTAGTTACATTGTTCTTTAACAATATACATTGTCATCGTTATAAAAAAAAAGTAAAGATTTATTAATAACATTTTTATTTGTATACATATTGTTATTTACATAAATAACAATCGGAAAAAATTAAAATAGAAGAGTAGGTATTTAAAAGCGTCAATAAAGTACTACATTTTGAATTTATTCTTTTCAATCTATTGTAACATATGATTGAATGGCTATTTTCGTTTTTTTAATATAATTTTCTAGGAATCGTTACGTGAAAACGTAATGAAAAAATTTAATGATTAATTAGTCCCGTAGGTATGTCGTAAAAAATTTTATGTTTATGCGTTGTCATACATCTTTTCGTTGACATTAGAAAATTTCCCTTTTCGTTTTAATTAGGTGTTAAACAAAAATTGATTAATTTATATTAAAATGAAGAAAATACATAGCGTAGTAAAAAGAAAAGAAAAAAATCCTTATGCAATTCTGTTAATTAATAACGTAACAAGAAAAATCAGTAATAACTTAATAATTCCGAAGCCCTCACTATTTCGCTATCAGAAATGCACTGTTTTTCAGAGTACAACGAACTACGTACTTCTGAATAAACAGTAGACCCTACACACAAGTATCAACTCAAGTTTCAACTCGTTCACTGCATAAGCGGGTATGAAAAATACCCCTCTACATAGTTAACATAAAGCTTACATAAAAACACATACGTAGTCATCATGACCTTCAAAGTAGGTAACGCTACCTGAATACGCCGAACAATATTGCCAACAATATATACCGCAGGTAAAGAAGAAACGTCAACGTTCTAACTAACGAACCACGTTTCTAACTTGCCCCGCTCAAATTTTTTTACCTTAAATTGAGCGTAACTCAAGAACGCTCAAATTTTTACATGCACAACTTCAAAAAACTACTATCTACATTTAAATAAAATTGATCTAATTGTTTTGAAAATTTTCGAGCCACAAAATTTTATACATAGATCTCTCTCTCTCTCTCTCGCTGTATATATATATATATATATATAAGGAAACCACACATTTCAAGTGAATGATATTTTTGTACTCCTCATACCTGAAAACTTTAAAAAAATTCATTTTCATTTCCTACTCCCACCATACGATCAACGTAATACCGTATTTTTCTTAGAAAAGTCTGTTAAAACAGGTTATAAAATTATTTCAATGATTCATAGTTTTACTATTTTTAATAAATGAGCTAGCTGAACGATCCGATATTATTTTGGTTATCAATAAATAAATATTTGTTATGGGGAACTGAAAAACTATTAACTGTTTGAGAATTTCCGTAGAGCCTGAAATTTAGTTTTTCTTTATACAGTAATAAATATAAAAATTACTGTTAACTTATTTATTTACAATTGAAATATACTTAAATATATTTATTTATCTATTTACTTATTTTCAAAGAGAAAAAAATTCTACAAAAATATGTCAAGTCGATTAAGTATAATAAAAGAACAGCTGAAGATTCAGTTAAAGGTAATTTTTCATTACGTATTTAGAATATACTAAAACTTTAAAAATATTAAGAAACCATTTCAAATGAAAAAAAATTCCAACAATTTGTATAACAACTTTTAGGGAGTTTTATTCTATATAATAAAGGTTAAGATTTTATATATTAAGATTATATTATATGTTAAGATTATATATATATATATATATATATATATATATATATATATATGTATCTTCACCCTAATAATAACGCCTCATTTAGGAAAAAAAATATAACAATTTTTTGTCGCTATGTTAAACAAGTAAAAACACCTTAACCGAACCATTCACAGATTAGTAAAAATTAGAAAAAAAAGATAAATGTTATAATTAATAAATAAATTATTTTACCAGTAAATTAAAGGAATGAAAGAGAGGAAAGGACAGAGACGTTCAGTTACTCTTTATTTCTTTTATAATAAATTATATATATTTTTATCTTCTTTTATATTTTTAACATTCTATTATAGTGTTTTCATATAAGTTATTCGTTTTATTTTTATGAGTACAGATTTAAATAAATTTAGTAGAATGATCTTTCTGGAACTCAAGATAACTTCTATATTAAAAATCTTGAAAAATTTTCCAACTTTTTGTATCCGCTATGGAAATAAAACATAAGTTATTTCTATCAAAATAATCATTACTAGTCAAATTATTATTATTAACCTACTATTAATATTAAAGCTTCTAACATCATTTTGACGTATTAACCCCCATACATAATGTTTTGACGCAACAGTTTTGTCAACTCCCCGTCTTGAAATTTGAAATTTTTTTAATAATATTTATCATTTAATATCACTACTATTTATTACTTCATTCATTTGTTTAATTTTTTTAAAAGTAAATATATAAAATTTACCTTTATATTTATTGTATCATTGTTAATGTATTAGAAGATGTTCGTTGATTTTTTTGCTTATAAGTCGATCATTTGTTATAATGAAATAAATGTATTTTATTGAGGAGAAATTTAAATATTCGAACGATTGTATCAATTTGTTTTTTTTTCTTTTAAATAAAATAAAATTAGATTACTCTTTTGAAAATCTTTATGAAAGAATCTTAAGAAAAAAGTATTTAAAATTTGTGGAAAGTATTATAGTCTAAGCAACAATTTTTTTAATCGTTCAAACTGTTTTTAAAATGGAATTTTTCAATTTTTGGAAATATTGGTTATGTCTATCACGTAAAGGCAATAGATTTCCTATATTTTTTGAGCTATTTGTTATAAAATCAAAATTTCTGACTCAAGAATGAATATAAGCATTACAGAATTAAGTTAAAAATTTAAGCTTGTATCAAACTTTCGTTAGTATTTATTTATTTAAATTTTTTATTTTATTTTTAGGAAATCCTTTATGTACAAATAACGTATTTTTTTGTATTTGTTTTTTCTCCTATTATTCAACTAGTCTTAATATATTAAACCATCTTTCTTTCTTTTTTTTTGTTTCACACATAACTGACAAGAGTCGAAACGGCCTACATATATTACACATTTGAGATTTTGCTTATCATGTAATACGGTAAACAAAATTTTATTTTATACACAACATTATTTATAATTTATTTTTTCTCAAAATATATTTTCTGTGTAGTTTGAATATTAATAATTGCAGTACTTTCACAATTTAAAAAAAGAACATTATTTTAGGCTATATTAAATCAAGTCATAAGAGAAATATTATTATATTTTCGTTCTAAATTGGACTTAAAAAATAATACACAAAATAAAATAAAAATTTTAAAAAATTAGTTAATTTTTTTTGTTTAAAGCGGTACGATGAAACGCATCTGTAGTTTTGGCACTGAGTAAACATATTTAATATAAAGTGAACGGTTTAGAAGTTGATCGTGTGTGGTTTAGTGTGACGGCACGCTCCGTTAACGCTCGACGCCGACGACGCCGGCTCTCCGGTCTGACTCTTGCTTTTTGTGTAGTGTCATTTCAATTACGAGGGTCAACATTTCAGAGGACAGGTCCTCGTTAATTCGCGTGTCACCAGGAGCTCGGTGACTGATGACCGTCCCTTAATTACCTCGATTCCCTCTCGGTTCCTTCTACTTTACATAACGTTACGTAATATGCATCTCAAAACTGTAAAAATCTAAACGCGACAGTTCATAACATCACCTTAACGCCTCATCGAACACATCTCTATTATATACCGCACACGACACAACAGTTTAATTAAACCGGAAACGTTGAAATATTTATAATATAACATTTATATATCCTACTTAGACCTATCAAAATATTTTTATTAGCGTCTAATCAGATTGATGACACGTTTATAAATCCGATTAACCGAGTACAAATAAAAGTTGTACAATCGGTGTTATAATGGCCAAACATTCTCACGTAGAAAAAAATAGCTTCTGAAATCTTTTACATTTTAAACAACTATTTGTTGACAAATCTATAATTGAATTACCGTAAAAAAAAAATCTTAATAAATTTTTATGATTATCCTAAATGATTTAATTGGAAAACATTTTTGTATAGGGTTTGTCCGATCTTGTTTTTTCAATATCGATTTAACGTTTTTGATAAATCAAAAGTCTTATCTCAAGCTACACATTTTTCTATTTCATAAATTCCTTAGGTTAATTATTTAGTAAAATTTAATTTTATTATTCATATTTTCTGTATTTAGAAGTTGTCATAATGTATTTTTATTTGTTTCGGTGCACTGACGTAGCTTGTAATATCAGTACAGCTCACATAACATTTGTTTAACATTTTAAGAAAAACTGTCATGATCTACATTCAGATAAAAGTTGTTTAAAAATATTATCAGATAAAGAAAAAGCATGCAACTGGTGAATGAATAAAACAGAATAATACATATTCTTCATTACTTTTTAATTTTCTCATAGTAAAAGTGATAAAACAGTTAAAGATAAATTTATACTCTTAGCCGATCCAGCGATAATAAATATTAAAAATTATTAGTTTGCTTTAAGAAAAAGGAATTGGGTAGATTAAATAATGAATCTGATCAATTCTTTGTTATTTTTAAATAAAAGGAGGATAAACAAAAGTAATAAATAAAGGATTATATTCAAGAATAAACAAAAAGAAAAAACTTAAAAGATTTTTTGTTTATTCTTTATACTATATAACAAAGAATATAAAAATATAGTGTGATAATAAAGTCTTATGAAGATAAGACGTTAAATATTGTACCAGCCGTGCAAAACACACGAGAAATTACACGATTTGTTATTCAGGTATAACACTGTAAAAGATTGACAAGATTGAACTTAAGGAAAGTAACAAGGAAGACTGGCAGAACCTAAATAATATATATATTTGAGAATTAAAACAGAATTTAAAAAATTTTTTTTAAGAAAAATAATTCTTTTTAATTGTTATACATGAGTTTATACAAAAAATATAAATAAAAAATGGAAGATTTTGAAATGAGGTGTTACAGAAAAATATTTTGTATAAAGAACAATTTTTTAGACCATACATAATGAATAGTAGATTATATGGCAGTTATCTGAAGTTAAATGCAGGTGATACGTAAAATTAAAAGAATAAAAGTGCTCAGAATAAAAAATAATATACAATTATATGAAACCTGTCAAATAATGACTGATAAAAAATTTACAGGCCAATACGAACAGTTGACTTAAGGCATTAAGGCATTACTGGTTTTTGACACTACTAGAGTAGCCAATTTCAATAAACTATCCAATAAACAGTACTTATTACGACAAAATAATTGCACATCGCTTTTTCTCGAAAATTTTCTGTTTTCTATTATTTATTTTTTTTTTTTTTGCAATCTTTATCGAGTACTAACAGGCAAATCTACACTTGTAATACACTAATATGCTGTTTTATTTCTTTGTAAGATTTCCTTTTTGGAAAAGTACCGACAAGGAATCAAAACAACGACACGGAATCTACAGAAAATTAGATTATTTAACTGGAAAGTATTCGATTTAAAAGATAAACTTTTCAAATGATATTTTAATCATTAAAAGTAGTTAGTAAAAATAAAGTGTTAATTTTTTATCCGATCTGAAGTAGCGTTCTTTTTTTTTTAAATTCAATGGAAAGTTTTTTAAACCTCATCAAAATATTTTTAAGTAAGCGTGGGTTAATCGCCATCAGATTTACCTTTACTGGAAAGTAATTGGGATCGAAATTGTTATTGTAACTTTTTTCAAATAATAACACATTTATATAAAATTTTATTAAAAGGTATTAGTTTTGAGTTGCATCTGTAGCGCGTTAAGATGTTTAAACTTTTTGGAAATTAATTACTGTAACTATTAT
The DNA here is from genome assembly GCF_047948215.1 of Lycorma delicatula. Taxonomy (NCBI): domain Eukaryota; kingdom Metazoa; phylum Arthropoda; class Insecta; order Hemiptera; family Fulgoridae; genus Lycorma; species Lycorma delicatula. The sequence continues at coordinate 52,462,092 of NC_134458.1, forward strand.
TTTACAGACTTAAGTTTATCGAAGCCGAGACAGTTTTACATGAAGATTGCATGCGCATAGCTAAAAATTGTAAATGAATGAACCTCCAAAATTTTGATTGTAAAATTCTTAACTTGAAGTATAAACATTTCGTTTAATTAGTTAAAAACTTTCAATTTTTAAGTATTTATTTGTTATATGAAATATTTAATATTTACTAACTTTCGTTCTGTTATTTATTATTTATACAATTCTGCTGCTATATATTAAAATTTTTAACTTGAAAAACACGAAAACATTTTCGTGTTTTTCAAGTGCCCGTCAAACATTTATCAGACCGATTTCCTGATACTTGTCTGGTAGAATTTTGTAAACATTTTATAAAACAGTTATAGAAATTTTATCTAGATTCAACTGATCTAAGATTCGTACGATTTAATCAATTTAAATAGCATTTTTGTTTCAGATTTCTGACTTCGTTATAAACTTACTATTGAAATATTTTAAATAGGGCTTTGCTCTTTAAATTAATAGGCAATTAATAAATATTTATTAAAAATTTTCCAACTCAAAACCATTTTCTAACAAAATGAAAATAGTAATTTTTTTTCAAATCGGTAAATAAGGTAGTTGTTTAATCGTCGAGTTTTGAAAATCTTTCCTTTAATTTCTCGTTTAATCTTTCTTCAGAATAAAAAAATGTTTAAGAATCTATAGTTGTATTTCAAAAAAGTTTTAAATAATTACTACAATTTCTTATTGAAGGAATCTTATAAAGAAGATATGTTATTTATGACTAACAGAACAAATTACCTCTCAGACGAGGAACTATTTTAAAATTAATCTAGGTTTTTACAAAGCCTGTTGTGTGAATTTATGAAACAAAAACAAGAAACGAAAAATATTTATATCAAGAGTAAAACGGAAAAACAACGTCAATCAAAGTAGACGTATCATTTATGTTCAAACATGTGTTAGCATATCTTTTTACTAGCAGTGAATCAAGCAACATGCGATTTTTTTTTTCTTTTCTGCTCATCTCATCTTGTTAGTCAGTAATTTATAACAAAAATAAAGAAAGAAAAAATGAAATACATCTTTACCTGTATAACTCTCATAGGAAGACCAGTTTCCTTCGCTAGTTGTTCACGGATGTGCCGTGTCGGTTTCGGTGTTTGTGAGAACGCTGTCTTGAGAATTTCAAGTTGTTTGGCTTTAATAGTCGTCCTGGGCCCCCGTCGTTTTGATCCGGAATTTCCATCGTCGGGTGATTTGTTTTCCGTTTGGGAATCTCTTGTTTCCGGATCACCGTCCAGCGATCCTAAAATAAATAAAATCAGAATTTATACTATTAGTTTTATATATTATCTATATTCTATTATTATTATTATTTTTTTTTAATCTTTAATGTTAAGAACATATCCAATCTTATTTGACGGAATCTTTATTTTTTTTTGTCTTCAGTCATTTGACTGGTTTGATGCAGCTCTCCAAGATTGCCTATCTAGTGCTAGTCGTTTCATTTCAGTATACCCCCGTACATCCTACATCTCTAACAATTTGTTTTACATATTCCAAATGTTGCCTGCCTGTACAATTTTTACATCTACCTGTCCCTCCAATATTAAAGCGACTATTCCAGGTTACTTTAATATGTGTCTCTTCTTTTAACTGTATTTTTCCAAATGCTTCTTTCTTCATCAATTTGCCGCAACACCTCTTCATGTGTCACTTTATCCACCCATCTGATTTTTAACATTCTCCTGTAGCACACATTTCAAAAGCTTCTAATCTTATCTTCTCAGGTACTCCGTTCGTCCAAGTTTCACTTCCATATAAAGCTACGCTCCAAACATATACTTTCAAAAATGTTTTCCTGACGTTTAAATTAATTTTTGAAGTAAACAAATTATATTTCTGAGTGAAGGCTCGTTTCGCCTTTGCTATTCGCCATTTTATATCGCTCCTGCTTCGTCCATCTTTAGTAATTCTACTTCCCAAATAACAAAATTCATCTACCTCCATAATCTTTTCTCTTCCTATATTTACATTCAGTGGTCCATCTTCGTTATTTCTACTACATTTCATTACTTTCGTTTTGTTCTTGTTTATTTTCATGCGGTAGTTCTTGCGTAGGACTTCATCCATGCCGTTCATTGTCTCTTCTAAATCGTTTTTACTCACGGCTAGAATTACTATGTCATCTACAAATCGTAGCACCTTTATCTTTTCATCTTTTACTGTTACTACGGATCTAAATCGTACTTAATCATCATTAACTGCTAGTTCTATGTAAAGGGAATCTTTATTACGTACGTTTGACTTTTGCCCTCGAAAAATCTTTAAAATTCAACTACGTTCATGAAAAGAATACTTAATGAAATAGCTTGGCAAAATACTACACTTTAAAAATGTTACGTCTTATATGTGCTTTTTATTGATTACGAATTGAAACCATTAACAGCTATTTGTTTTTTAATTGAAAACAAACTCTCAAGTTGCACTATACTTTTCTTGATTGTGACTCAAATTACGTTTTCTGTATTGAGCGTAAAGTACTGTTGCTGTTTTGTCTTTTTACCGGCAACTATCGGAATAACAATTTATTGATCTTAATTTAAGGTAAAAAAATACTTATTATTAAAAAAAAAACCAAATGTCGACTTCCGAGCCGTTGTGGTTGCTACTCAACCTTTTATCTAGAGTTCCTGGTTTCGAATCCGGTCAGGATTGGTATTTTTTAATCCATTCCATATTCCTATGCACAAGTTTAGATCTGAAATGGTAAACTTATCATTTGCACTAGAAAATAAATCGAATTTAATTTTGAAAGTTTGACAATTTGTTTACTCTGATTAAGATTGAGTAGGCCTGAAACATAATTTAGGAATAGCAAGCCATTTCTTTAAATATAAATTATTTGTCTAATTTTTTTAATATATTTTTTTTGTATTATCTGTCAACAGTCAGAAGAACCTTCATAGAAATAGTACTATCATCAATACAATTCACTAGTCAAGGATCATAACGAAAAATATTCTTCGTGAGTCATATATGATTGTGACCTACGCAGTAAAGATTTATTGCATTTTCGTTAAAAAAAGAATAATAAATAAATGTTTTTAAATAGATCTTGTAACAACATTAGTAAATAAGAAATATTTTTACATTGTTTTATAATTCCTTGTTTCATAAATTATTAATTAAACTTTAAAGTAACACTATAATCACTTTTTGTTTTTGATGGAATATTTTTTCTGTAAACAAAATGTTTAAATGCTCTCATGAAAAGGTATAAAAAGAATCAAAGCGTGTGAAATACTTTATATTACATCACTTCACATTCAAATCTAGATAGTAAAGGTTCTACTGTTCGTTAAAATGTATTAGATTACGTTAAAGTTAAAATAATTTATTTAAATTTCATGAAAACGGGTAGATATTCAAAGAAATCAGATGTTTGCCTTTTTTTATCGATTTTAGGAACTTTTATTCTTGAATTTATACACAAGATCATAGAGATTAATTTTACTTCATCACGATAGGTTGTACACAGATAATGAGAAATGCCATATCACACTTTTATTTTGTTAAGAACGGAAATAAAAACCTCTACAAATAAAACATTCCGGATAATATATTATGGAGAAACAGTAGCTGTTTTATTAAAACAATCCACTACAGTGCTGTAATTTTTTTCTGTCAACGATGAAATGGTTAGGAAACAATTCGGATGATTCTTAAATTTCTGGCGAAGATATTTCATTTGGAGCATAGTCAACGCATAAGTAGTAACGTTTTGTTTCTATTTTAGGTAAAAATACGCCGATACATCAAAGATTTGGTCACAGTCGAATGGAACCGTTTATCTTCTACTTCGGTTCCAATATATGTAGATTTTTCCTTCTTACTACCCATTCCATTCTCTTATCCTTAAACTTTTCTTTCTTATTTTGGATTCTGTCGATGTACTTCATCGTACGCTGAGAACATTGAAAGATTTGTAAAATAAATAACGGAATAATATAGAACGGAACTCATGAGTGACGAGGGGGGATTATTTAATCTCCTTCATATGCAGAACCTGGATTTTCTTCCTTGGTGATGGGTCTTTGTTATTTTATTGCGAGTAATTTATTTTTAGTGACAGGTATAGATTATTTTTTTATTTGAACAAGTGTGAAGTTGCATTTCGATTCTTTTCTACATCATTAGTCTTTTAAAGTTAGGGGTGTTATTACTCTGGAGATTTGTAAAATAATGCGTCTTTCTCCCGACAAAATTTCTCTTCAGTTCGTGCTCTGAAGGCCTTTCGGTTTTGCAATAAAGCACCTGGTGAGAGTCCTAGTTTTACGAAGGGGAAGTTTAAGTCTCCTTCGCGAAGAGAGTTGTGTAAGGTTGAATATGTTGTGAAGGAATTTGTTATTCACGTACTTGTCCAACGGTACCCAGACAACAAATTGTCTATCAAATAGAATCTGGTCTTTTAATCTGTTTAAAAAAAATCCTTTATTTATGTCATCAACTCATTCCTTACAGATACAATTTCCTCGTATCAAATCGCAAAAAATAATCTTGGTACAGTGGGAAAAAGCAGTATGAAGACTGGCAAATTTATACTTTACGGACCTCGGTTATTTCTTCGTACGGAGTACAGCGGTTCATATTTCTTTCTGCTTTCGTATCAAAAGTCCCGATTATCGACGTTATCCCGTTTATTATTAGAATAAACTCTCTTAATTTTCGTAAGTTAAATTACTTTCTAGCAGTTCCCTGGTGTACTTTAATTATTCTCACCCTTCACTCGGGATAAAAACTTTCAAAATGAGTAAAACGGGTAAAAATATTTAATTTTTACAATCGCTTTGTAGTACAGTGGAATACGGATAATCGGACCACTTCGGAACTAAGACCATATGGCCCTATTAAACGGCTGGCTCTATTAAACGATATTAAAGGAAAATGAGGAAACATACACAAATAAAGTACTGTATATTCTAATTATTAAACACGAGTTAATGTTATTGTTACGAAACGTTATTGTTCAGAAATTTATTTCTAATACGGTATTAAAATTATATAAACATTATTAAATTACAAGATTATTAAATTGTTTTTGAAGTCTTACATCGCTAATAAAAAGCAAAGCGTGTTAAACAAAATACAGGTACAAGTCAAAATAATGACTGTCTTTTATCGTCAGTAAAATACATAAATATGTAGTTTCATGTCTTTTTTCTTGAAAAAAACTTATATTTTGCTTTGTCGTCTCCCTTGCATTTCTTGGCGTTCTACAAATTTGGCAAAGATTTGCAGTTCTGCAAGTGAGCTTCCTTCTCCACCTTCTTGCATCAAATACTGCTATGTCCGTCAATGATTTTTTTTTTGCATCTTGTGTAGATAAGCGTTTGACTTCGGGTTCGTATTCATTATCTTCTTTCTTTTTCCTGTTTAGCCTCCGGTAACTACCGTTTAGATAATTCTTCAGAGAATGATATGTATGAGTGTAAATAAAGTGTAGTCTTGTACATTCTCAGTTTGACCATTCCTGAGATGTGTGGTTAATTGAAACCCAACGACCAAAGAACACCGGTATACAAGATCTAGTATTCAAATCCGTGTAAAAATAAGTGGCTTTACTAGGACTTGGAACTCTCGACTTCGAAATCAGCTGATCTGGGAACTCGTATTCATTATATTAAAATTGATCCAATTTTTGAGTAATTTCTTTGATTATTTCGCCGTTACTTCCATACAACTTGAAAGAATTACGTACTCTGTAGACCAGTACGTATAAAACTTTTCTCCTAGTACCTAAGGAGAAGTTATCTCTCTCTCTCTATACCGTTTAAATAACGGTTAAACGACATACATCTCTAATAAAATTTCATTATTTTACGAGTAAAATAAAGGAAAATATAATCTAATGGGCATTACAAGCGGTATTTTGGACGATAAACCGACTTAATTATGCCCAAAAAGTAGTATAATGTATTTAAGGTGTACGTATGTATGTTCCACCGTAGCAGCTCAATAACTGAACCGATTTAGATTATGATCCCGCGTTGGAATCATTACGGTACCGGGAGTCTCATAGATTATGTAATATATATATATGATGGTGATTCAAAGGAAAAGGGAAAAAATCTGGAAACTAATTCTAGAGCTGATTTAAACTAATTCTATAAGTAAAACGTTCATACAAATATACGTCCGAAAACACTTTGTTATTAAGATACGGTTACCGAAAAATTTCGAACGGATTTCAGTTCCCCCGGCGAAATTTCAGAATATTAGGGGTATTGATGGTTTCTTATGTTTTTTAACCTGAAAAATCGAATAAAACTGGTACCCGTAGTCTTCATTATATCCAACGTAAAACTGAAAAATTTGGTGACGAAAACCATTTTTGTAGGTTTTGAGTACAATAAACTTTGTTAAATGACTAATAAATGCGTAAATTTTATTATAAAAACGTCTAAAAAATTTATTTAATAAAGTTTATGAAAAACGAAAAAAAAGCAAACTTTATTAATAATAGACTTAATAAAAAAAATCTTATGAGTTTGTAAAAATTAAAAACAGCTGTTTTTAGTACAATAAATTTAGACCTTTGAAAAATAAAAATATTTTTAATTTACTTTTAAAAAAATACTCACTATGGTTTATACTCTAATAATTTATCACACGACTGCCAAAAAGAAGTGTAATGTATTTATATTTTTTTCACCGTAGGAGCTCAACAGCTGAACCGATTTAGATGCACGACCCCGCGTTGGAATCCGTACGTTACCGAGTGCTTGTATATCTAGCAGCTATGTAATATGTATAAATATATATTTATAGTTAAATAAATTTAAAAAAAAATTTTATACTGTATTCAAATACTGCATACAAAATTGTCACTCGCGCGCTCTTTAATTATCCTATATTAAAGACAATGTCAGCAACATTTTTTTTTGCAGCCGTGTTTTTTAATTTTTGATATTTATCTCTTGTTTAATATTTACAATTAAACGGCTACCCCGAATAGCCGGTGATCGTATTAACCGGAATCCACTGTATTAAATTATCAGTATAATAAATACATCAGTGTTGCATTCGTCCACTACAGTTGCAGAAATGTTCACCAACCTTACAGTTTTACTGTCACTATATTTCAAACGTTTCTTTTTCTTTTTAAATAGCCAACCACGCAGGTTATTATTAACTTTATTTTATTTCTACAAATTCCTTTTGAAATTTATCGTAATTGGCTGTGATTTATTTATTATTTGATTTGCTCCACTGTACTATATGTTTATTATTATTATTATCGCTAAAGCTATTTTATTTATACAGAAATGAATAAATAATGGATAGTTATGACTCATTTCTGAATTCACTGTTTTTTTTAAAGAAATTTAATTATCTTCCTAAACTAAATACTCTAACAGAAAAAGTGAATAGTTTATTACCATTAATAGAGTAATAAATGTTTATATTCTTCGCTCCAGTGCTACCAACGCTATAAATTTAATTTTAATGTATATAACGACATAAGTAATATTACGTTGTTTATTTATATGAAGTAAAAACTATAATTATTGCTATTGAAATACACTATTACCAAAGCATTATATTTATGATATCATTTTCAATTTTATTGCTCGGATAAAGGGGTTTACCGGTAATTGGTTAAAGATCATTTAGCCGGGTATAAGTTTCATAAAAATTTATCCTTTTTTTAAGATACATATAAGTTTTCGATTCAGTATAATCTTCTATCATGCTTACTTATTCCCAGGGTTCTTTGCTACATAATATTATGTATTGTTCGGCTTGGAATTATATCCAAAGCTCTTTCTAAATGATTATATCGTTCGGGTATTTTCATTATATCATTCCCTATATATCGTCAAAATACACGTATAATATAACATTCCGGGCTATTTATTGAATTCTTTTCTAATACTTTATTTAATTTTCTGTCATTTATTTTTTTCTTACAAAATATGTGAATTGCTAAGGGAAATCAAAATATATATATAAATAAACAAAACCAAAAAGAATAACTTTCGATAACAGTTTAAAAAACATAAGAAAATAAAGTTATAAACATATTCGACTATTAAACAATCATTATCATCAGTTACAGAGGAATTATTACAAATTATTAAATAAATAGATAAAAATATAATTTTTTTTTATATTGTTTCGCAAGTATTTTTTTTAACTGATAATAGTTTTAATTTATATTAAATTTTCTTTTTTAATTATTCATAATCTGCTTTCATAATAACCAGTTCGACCAAGAAAGAAGATCTTCTGTACGGTTATTAACGAAAGCCAAAAATACACACTTTTAAGAGACTGGACGAAAGGAACTCGATTGTTTCTTGTTCCAAGATAGAATCTTTGAAATTTTATGGAAAATATCCAGTACGTTCCAGAATAGTTTTAAATAATCGGAACAAGTTTAAATTATCTTGGCTCTAAAATATCATATATAAAAAAATAAATAAATAAGGTTTTGTTCATCTATAAAATATTACTTACAAATTTTAAAATTATCAATAAAGCTGACTCCAATTTTTAAATCTTATAGTTATAATATATGAGAATGAAATTTAGAAAACATGGAAAAAATAGAATAAATTAAAATCTACTAAAATTCTGCTTTGTTGAAATATAAAAGTTTGTACAAGACTAATATTTAGAAACAGATTGTGGCATTCAACCAGAGTTTTGTATTTTCTCACAAGATTGATTGATTATTAATACAATTAGTCGTCCCTTGAATATTGTTTACTTATACAAGATTTTAGGTATAAGCCGACTAAAAAACAGAAGTAAAGGAAGTGCGCTAAAGAGATAAATATCAGAACATCTCTTTTAGCTTTACTCTTACGAGATAAATATAAAGTAAAGATTTTGGAATATTTAGTTAGATATTTACACTAATTAATTCATATGTATTTATTCATGATTAACAACCAAAATTAAATTTAGTTTTAATTTTTTGAAAACGGATTTTAAGTGTTTGCTTTTTTAATCTTATTAGCAATGTTTTTATCTTCGAATGATGATATGAGTAACAGTATAGTTAACAGATATTTTTGTGTACTAATGACAAAAGAAGTAAATCTTTCGTTTAAAATAAATTATTTCATCGGTATTACATCTGGATTAACTCGGAGGTCGTATTATAGGTTATATTTATTATTCGATGTCATTCTTTGAGTCACCAGGCTGTATAGGAGCCATTCATTCCCTGGTAGGTTAAATCTAATATTTATGAAAATTTTTTAAATTTACCTTTGTTCTCGGAATATTTCCTTCGTGTACCCAGTGGATATTCAATCAGTCAGTTAGTTTATCATAATTATCTGGTTTAATATATTGATATATCATTAGTTACTGGTGACAAGAAAAATCTTGAAACATTTAATTCTAGAACTCAAATATAGAGTAATAATTTTTTATTCAATCAACATTTAGAGTCATTTATGAAAGTTCATAAATGAACTTTCATAAATGATATTGATCATTAATCATAAATGATCAATGGTTTGATCGTTGCGCTGGTAGGAGTTTGTGGACACATAAACACTTATCGTTTATTTGTATTTATAAAGGAAGTCCCACAAAGAAACGTAGAAAATTTCAGGGCATGTTCTACTGGTGAAAATAATTCATATAAACAGAGATCTGGAAACGCTTTGATTTTGAGTTACGGCTTGCGAAATATTTCGCCCGAATTTCAGCTCTTCTAATAAAAAGAAGCCCTACTGTAATATTTGGGGCCCAAATTAAGGAGTAAAGTTGGTGATTTCTTATGTAGTTTGAGCTGGGAAATAGGATAAAACAGGTCCCAGAACTGTAATCCACCGGGTTGGTCTAGTGGTGAATGTGTCTTCCCAAATAATCTGATTTGGAATTCGAAAATATATAATATATATATATATAATATTATATATAAAGTTCCAACATTCAAATCCTAATAATGACAGTTACGTTTATACGAATTTGAACACTAGATCGTAGATACCGGTGTTCTTTGGTGGTTGGGTTTCAATTAACCTCACATCTCAGGAACGGTCGAACTGAGACTGTACAAGACTGCACTTCATTTACACTCATACATATCATCCTCCGAAGTAATACCTGAATGGTAATTCCCTGAGGCTAAACAGGAAAAAGTAAAGGTCCCAGAACTGTAACTCCAGTTTTTTCTAAGATATCCGATGTAAAACACAAAATTCAGTGTCGAAAAACAAGTTTGTTTTTAAGTTTGTAGTAGAATAAATTTGTTAAATGCTAATAAATACCAAAGATTTAGTAACAAAGGTTGTAGAGAATTTAGTTTGGAGAAAATTAATCAATACAGCCAATAAAAATAAATAAAAACTTTTAAAAATTGGTTTTCTGTTGAAGCAAAACAGATGAAAAATAGACAGAAAATCGTATTAAAATGAATTGCTAATATAATTTTATTTACTGATGACGTCACTTTTACGAGAAACTGAGTCTTCAATTCTAAAAATAGTCATCTATGGAGGAAAACAATCCACATGATACTGTAGAAACTAGCTTCCAAGATAGATTTCACAATAATCTTTGGTGTGGGATTATTTACGACAAAATTCCGGAACCCTTTTTTTTTTTCAATGAAAATCCTACCGTAGATGCATACGTTCATTTCTTGAAAAATAATTTGTTGGCTTTTTTGGAGGATATACCTTTACAAAAGATTGCAAATGATTTCCCAGCACGATAGTTTATCGCCACATATTTCTTTAGTAGCTAAAAATCATTTGAATGCTAATTTCTTAAACTGGACTTAACGCGGTGGACCGATCGATTGGCCACTACGGTCACCTGACTTAACGTCACTAGATTGTTTCATTTGGGGGCATATTAAAACTATAGTATTCCGACAAAAAGTTAATACTTAAGAAGAGTTACTCATTAAAATAAGAAATGTTATTGAATTTCTACGAAACGATCGAGATGAGCCACCGGAAATATTTTACTTCGGGCAGAGTGATGTGTACGTAGTGAAGGATGGAATTTCGAAAAATTACTGTAACCGAGGTTTGTTATTCTGTACCATTTATCATTTCATGTATTTTTTTTTTTTCTATATTATGAATAATTTTTATTAGGTACAAAAAGAATAATACGATTTCCTTTTTATTTTTCGTCTGTATTGCTTAAAAAAAAAAACAATTTTTAAAAGTTTTTATTTACCTTTCATTCGCTGTATTTACATTAATTTTTTCAAATTAAATTTATTCTGTACATGTTTTGTTACTAAATCTTTCACATTTATTAGTCATTTAACAAAACTATTGTACTACAAACCTAAAAAAAATTGTTTTTCGACACTGAATTTTGTATTTTACGTCAGATATCTTAAGAACTACAAAGGTTATAGCTGTGGGACTTGTTTTATCCTATTTTCCGACTTAAATTACATAATAATTACGAATTTACGAATTACGAATTTGAATAGTAGATCGTGGATACCGGTGTTCTTTGGTAGTTAGGTTTCAATTAACCACACATCTCAGGAAAGGTCGAACTGATACTGTACATGACTACACTTCATTTACACTCATACATATCATCCTCATTCACCCTCTGAAGTATTATCTGAAAGGTAATTACCGGAGACTAAACAGAAAAAAAGGGTAGCACCTTTACAGCATCGTCATACAATAAATTGTTTGATATGGGTTTTGCTGGGTTTTTTTTATGTTGTTTCGGACAAGTCTGTTTTGTTTGTAAATTTCCTATTATTGGAAAGTGCTACTTTGTATGTAATTTTTTTTTATGTCAAATTATTCACTTTTATATATTTATGTTATGTTTTTCTATATTGATAGTTGAATGTTTGCCAGTCAGTCTGTTCAATGCGATATTTTTTGCAGTCATACTGTTTAATCTGTGTAGACTAAATAAATAAATAGACTATGCCATTTGAACGTCTGTTAATCTTCAAATAGATGCTATCCACAACAAAGCTACCGACGAAGAGCTAAATAATAGCTCCGAAAGGATCTAGAAGCATACTTTTTTTATATTTAGTAATTTCTTAATTTATTATTAATTCCTCCTCGTAATTTAAGTAATTTGCCTTAGAAAAGAGAATATGATTAGATTAAAAAAGATAAGAAACTTTATGTAATATTATATTATTTTGCTGTTTTGTTATCTGCACTACATTTAAACTTGTCATTATGTGACTGGTGATTGGTCCGCCGTATCGCTCATAGAGTTCGTCCTCCAACTGCCTGTCATCAATAGCACCCTACTTGCAATAATATTTAGTCCCCTCCTTTTTTATTTAAACGAATCAGCAATATACTCATAACCAGTGTGACATAATCGGTCAGTATTTATAATAATTAAGAAGAATTTAAATTCATCATGAAATGTAATGCAATTACTCTACTCGGGTGTTTTAAGTTTAGATTTTATTCCTTCCTTATAATAGTCACCTAATCGTGTTTGTTCATCTCAATATATTACTCTATTATATATTTTTTTTCATTTATACCTACATTTTTCTGTTAAATTACTTTGATAAAATATTTTTCTCCTATTAGGCAGAAACCTTTTGCATAAGGTTTTAGTAAATTAACTTCAGCCATACTAAATATAAATATCGTGAAATAAAATAAAAATAGTTTATTTTAATTTTATTATTATTATTTTATAAAAATACAAATCTTTTTAAATGTTCATGTACCAAACTATGACATTTATTAAAATTTACCTTGGTCCTCGGAATCTTCCTGTGCCGTTTTCGTGTCCGCCGTCGGTGGATGGCCAAGAGGGTCGGATAGTGAATTGTTATTCGCTTCGGGTGTCGCAGGCAGTAACTGTCCATGGTGAAGATGGTGGTGCTTTAATAAACCTCCTCCGTTATCTTCCTCTTCGTCCTCTTCAGATCCGGAGTACGGCAAACTATCTGTAAAGATAGAAAAAAGTAATCGATTATAAGATTTTTCATTTAATCAGTATTAATCAGTATAGATTTCTACACGACCAATGATTGTTGCGTACAATAGACTGACGTTCTTTTTGTTTTAGAGAAAATATCTGTTTTAGAATCATGTGATTGTACTCAAAAAGTTAATAAGCTACAAAATCGGTCTGTATATTCACCCATTACTTTACGACACAATTGGTAAAAAATTATTTACTAATTTATTCTTTACCGTAAAGTCTTATTCGAGTATGAACCGAATTTATTCTGTTCCGTTCGGTATTACATTAGGATTGTCTATAAAATTTTGTTCATAGTTTTAGGAAAATGCAGTATATATTAACAAAAAGATTGGCATAAGAGGGAATGTTATCATTTCCAGACCGAGTTGGATCATTATACTGTAAAATTCTCAACTCAAAGCTATCTGAAGATCAATACCCTGTTACAAATTTTACTTATTATAGATTCTAAATCGTCATAGATTTTTTAACCGTCTGAAAATTTATAGAAGTCGTATTAAAACTTTTATTGCTCGTCATAGTTTAAAAAGAGCAAACACATAGATGCGCAGTAGTGACTGAAGTAGTATCGTGGCTGCTAATAGTTCATTGGACTGAATAATATACCGCAGTAAAATACTATCCAGTTTGCTAGATAATGGTGTTTGCTTTTAAAACAAGTGTTGTTATATCGGTAACAAAATTTTGAAGTTAGAAGAGGAAAATAATACGTAGACTCGAATTAAGATTGATAATTTAGCAGAGTATATGAGAGAGTAAGTTTGAAGAAGTGAGGAAACTCTAAATAGAGAGGAATTAAGAAAAAGAATTAAAGTTAAAAACGATGACCCCCGTATGACACTGAGTAAGGTGAAAAAGATGAAGAGTACCGATGCAGCATCTACGTACATATGCTAATATCATTATAACGTATCAAACTGTTATTTAATATAGAAAAAAAAGATGTGAGAAGTGTCTGGTCAGCTTCATGTTTTAATTCACGAACTAAATTTTATGAGGGTGTATATAAGTTTTCTTTTTTCTCCTTATTCTTATCTGTTTGGTTAAATGAGCGCTCGCATCCTTCTGAGTGCGAGGAGAATGTGTAAGTATGTGTATGCGGGCTTAAATATGCGCTATGGTTATAATAATAAAGAAATAAATGCGGTAGGGGTCGTGAAAACGAGAGGGTTGGAAAAAAGAAAACATTACGTCACGAAAGTACGACGATATAAGTGTACGACAGTTAAGATTAAAGCGTGTGGGAGGAGCTGGTTAATATTAGTTTTACAGGAGGACGGGTGGGGGGAACGGTTAGAATTATATAGTGCGTTATGATATTAACAGGAGGGGAAGCTAATATGGACGAAGTGGTAGTAATAGTACTATTTCTACTAGTATTATTAGTAGTAGATAGGAAGGCGGGAATTCGTGTTTTTGTGCGTGTAAAATGAATCGTGCGTGCGTGCACAGTGCTTGTGTATGATATTCACAGTTTTATAATGTAGTCCCCGTAATCATCTCCGTATAAAACAGCATAACGATTAACCTAACAAAACTATAAGGTTACTTCATGTTGTAAAGGCCTTAATTTTTTTTTATAAAGATATAACACCGTTCCCCTTCTCATAATCTGTGTATATTTATATTTGCAGAATATGGGCGTGTCGTACAAAGATAGAGAATGGATCATTTTGCAAGTCTTGGAATTACGGGCCCAGAAAAAACGTATGAGTTTTTCAGTTGTATTTTGATAATGTAAAATCATCGTTACACGATATTTGAACTCAAAAAATATCTAGATTTTTTCATTAATTAGAATCCAAATCGAATCTTTTATTTTATAATATTTTTTTTTACTTTTAAAACACTCAATTTGTTTTGTAATACAGTATGATTACTCTGATTTTTAACCCTTGTAACATTTATTTGTGGATTGCTTTTCTAATATTTAATTGATATATAATACTCTGAACTTAAATGAGAGTTATAGTCAATAATTAATAGCCAAATTGTATTTTTAAATTATTTTAAAGAAAATATTAAATTCTACAGCGTATAACTGAATAAATTTGCAAATAATTACTGTTAAGTAATAGTAATAGTAATAGTAATACTCTACAAATAAACACATTAATAAACTTTGTTTTTTATATAATACATCTTAAAAATAATAAGTTTTGTAAAACAACTAGGTGAAGTATATAATAACACTTTAAAATTACATTATTAAAATAACAAATGACGAATCTTTAAATGATACTGAAGTAGTTCTCCTAAAGGACTATACCGGTAACTCAGTTAAACGTGTTTTAGTAAGCGAGTCCTCAATAATTGATACCTTAATATCATTAAGATGTTTTAGTTAGAAAACAAAGTTCTTTAATGTTTTAATTTGTAGATTTATTTCATTTTGTAGTAGTAATTATTTGCGATTATATTCAGGAATAGGTTTTAAATTTTAATATTCTATTTAAACTAGTTTAGAAATAAAATTTACCTATTAATTATTGACGATAACGTCAATAAAATACATATAAGTTCTGAAAATTCTTTGGGAAGAAATATTTCTAAGTAATTTTAAAGTGAATAATTGATTTGTTTCTTTTTTAATAATATGAAATTGTAAAATATACATCTGTCAGCATAAAAAAAAAAAAGTTTTTACACAGAAAAAAATCGACGACAAACATTCCATAAAAATCAATTATAAAATGGTTGAGTTTTTAACAGGAGTTTTTCATAGTCTACTAATAAAAAAAAATAATGGTTGGATTAGATGAAACGAAAAAATTTACCGGTAATTTAGAAACAAAGACTGATGTTGGTAGTTTCGAAGTACAATTAGACTGAGAAAATCAGCACGTCTACTATAAACAGATGAATTTCATTTCTTTCATCAGTAACAGAACTTAATACTTTTATTTCGCTATTTATTTCTAATATAAAAATATCTAATATAAGGAAAATTTGAATACTTTAATTTTTTCTCTCTTCAGTCATTTGGCTGGTTTGATGCAGCTCTCCAAGATTCCCTATCCTATCTAGTGCCAGCCGTTTCATTTCGGTATACCCTCTACATCCTACATCCCTAACAATTTGTTTTACATATTCCAAACTTTGTCTACCAGCACAATTTTTCCTATCTACATGTTCCTGCAATATTAAAGCGACTATTCCAGGATGCCTTAATATCTGTCTCTTTTGTCTGTCTCTTCTTTTAATTATGTTTTTCCAAACGCTTCTTTCTTCATCAATTTGCCGCAACACCTCTCATTTGTTACTATCCATCCATCTGATTTTCAACATTCTCCTATAGCACCATATTTAAAAAGCTTCTTATCTTTTCTTCTGAGGCACTCCGACTGTCCAAGTTTCATTTCCATATAAAGATACGCTCCAAAATATGTTTTAAAAATGTTTTCCTGTCGTTTAAATTAATTTTTGATGTAAGCAAATTATATTTTTGACTGAAAGCTCGTTTTGCCTGTGCTTTTCGGCATTTTATATCGCTTCTACTTTGTCCATTTTTAGTAATAATTCTACTTCCCAAATAACCAAATAATCTTTTCACCTTGCACTGTTACTCCGGATTTAATTTTTTTTTTTACCATTAATTGCTAGTTCTATGTAAATATTAAAAAGTAACGGTGTTAGGGAATATCCTTGTCTGAACACTTTTCTTTAATCCACTCTTCTTTTGCTAATTTGCACTTCCTGTTTATAGTATTTCTTAATTGTCGATCGCTCCTTTTACCTTCTTTATCACTAGCATTCTTACACTTTCTACGTTCCACCATCAGCTGCAATATATCCTTTCATATCCAAGGTTTTCTACCAGTTCTCTTTGTTCCGCCTAAGTTTGTTTCTGCTGAATTAAGAATTTCCTTTTTAACATCTCCCATTCTTCTTCTATAGCAATATATATTGCAATTCCTCCTCAAAAATCTTCTTTACCTCCTCTTCTTCAAGCTTCTATAAATTCTACCGATTCATCTGATACCTTTTCTTCAGGTTTTTAAACCCCAATCCACATTCCATTATCACTAAATTATGGTCGCTATCAATGTCTGCTCCAGAGTAAGCTTTGCAGTCGACGAGTTGATTTCAAAATCTTTGTTTAACAATGATATAATCTATCTGATACCTTGCACTACCACCTGGCTTTTTCCACGTGTATCTTCTTTTATTATGATTTTTAAATTGGGTGTTGGCAATTACTAAATCATACTTCGTGCAAAACTCAATCTGTCGGTTCCCTCTTTCATTCCTTTTGCCCAGTCCGTATTCACCTACAATATTTCCTTCCTTTTCTTTTCCAGTGCTTGCATTCCAATTTCTAACTATTATTAAATTTTCATCCCTTCTATAGGTTTAATTGCTTCGACAATTTCTTCCTGTACACAATCAACCTCATCATTATCATGGCCACTTGCAAGCATATAGATGTTAACAATTGTTGTCGGCCTAGGTTTTGATTTAATCCTTATTACAATGATTCTATCGCTATGAATTTGAAATGCTCTACTCTCTTCCCTATCTTGTTGTTCATTACGAAACCTACTCCTGCCTGCCCTTTATTTGAAGCTGAGTTAATTATTCCAAAATCACCTAACCAAAAGTCGTTTTCCTCTTCACACCAAATCTCACTAATTCCTACTGTGCTTACATTTATCCTAATTAAATTTTCTAAGCTATCAACCTTTATTAGACTTATAACATTCCACGCTCCAACTTGTAGAATGTTACTTTTTTTTTATTTCTCTTCCTTAGCCCCCACCCGGAGATCCGAAAGGAAGACTAGTTTACCTCCGAAATATTTTACCAAGGAAGGCGCGAATAACATTTTTGTTACATGAAAATGCAGAGAGCTACTATATTTTCTTGAAAAAAAAACAGCTGCAGTTTTTCATTACTTTCAGTACTCAGAAGATTGAGTGTGTTGATATGGCCGTTTAAGTCTTCCTGACCTACACCCTTAACAACACTGAAAGAGCTGCTGCTCTCTTTCAGCAATCACTGATAAAATAATAATATTCTCTAATAAATAGCGTAAACAAATGAAATTTACAAATTTTAATTTGATTTTAATTTATCAAAACACAAACTCCCGTTTAAAAAATAATTTTTAAAATTGGAAGTGAATTGATTTAAATGAAAAATAAGTAATAATAACGAAATTAATATAATGCAATAAAAAAGAAATATTGATAAATTATATATTAGGTAGAGAAATAATCTTCACAAAAACAGATGTTGTTTTTTGATCTCTTTTCAAAGCAAAATTAGATTGTATATGTGAAGAAAAACATTAAAAAAATAATTTTATAACCAGATAGATTATTTATCTAAAAATTATATCTACTATACACAACACACATTTAGAAGTTGAAATAAATTTTTAAAAATATATATATTTGAGTTGAACGTAGTTTTTTAAGTAAGAAAAACATGAACAATATTTTTTTTATTTATTTAATCTTAAACTGTAGGCTGATTGCCCAATTACAGTTGTTTTTTGCTTTTGCATGATCAATGAAAATTACTGTTTTTTAAGGTCCGTAAAAAAATCAAGTCTGACTGAAATTTGAACCAAACTTTTCAAATGAAATACGAAGATGCTACCAGTCTGCCACGAAGGTCGGCTTTCGTGACCTTTACTGAATCGAAATCCGACTGAATAAGGGTTTATAGAAATTTGGTATTAGGGAATCGTTAAAGGTTGATAAATTAAATTAAGATAAAAAAAATGGCTGCTGTAAGTTGTATTAAAGAAAAATAATAAAGGTATACTTCAAAACTTTTGGTTTATCAAACTTACCTTAAAGCATCCATTCCTTGAAAAAATATGCAAATGTTAAAAAGTATATTTAAATATATAGCATAAAATAAATAAAACATAAAATTGAACTGGAGGTATAAAATTTAGTAGATATTTTAAAACTAAAATAATAGCACAGAACAGAAGGGAATTGAGAATTGCATCAAACCAGTTAAACGAAACAAAAAGGTAGAAAAATCATGGGGTTTCACTTTCTTTTTTTTGTTCGTATGTTCTAGGAATTACAGAAACATAAAATGCTTCGTTTTTCTAATTTCGATCAAGTAAAAAAAAAAAATTGTTTTTTTTGTTTAATTGTATTTTACTTTTATTCCGTACGCAATAAAGAATAGTTAATAATTTTAAGCGTAAAGTAGAAGGAACAATAAGTTTTAAAAAAATAAGATAAATATGTACGTTAATCTATGTAATTTCGTAACTAAAAATCATTAGGTTTATTGTTGTAACTACCTAATGTCTGATTCTGAAGGTGTGAATCGATTTAATATGTAAGCACCCTACGGGTAAACGAGGATGGATGTAACATAATTTACTATAACCTACAGTATACAAGAGCGTTCATTAATGTATGCTTTTAACACGTGAAGGACGTCGTAGTTTTAGCCTACCCGACAATAAATTTATTGATTATGCGATGCAATAAAATAAACCACACGCGATGTCACTCTTCAATCGTTCACTTATTAATGTGGCCAAACATCGGTCGTTATCTACGGATCAACGTTCATTTCTATCCTATACTTCTTCTTTTTTTCCACTCCCTCGCCCTTTTCTAATTTATGTACTCTATTTCCGCCCGTTCTGTATATAAAAAAAAAATCAACAGTAAATGTAGTTTTATACAAGATCGATTAAGAGCTACGTCTTTATCATTTTTATTGCTTAGCCACCGGACAGGAACAATATACCCTGGTCAGTTTTACTACAGACGCACCCGTTGGGTCAAAATGAGGGAGCACTGCTCTGTAAGCCAGCGAAAGAATGGTCTACCGGAACCCGCTTGCCTCACAGAGTTTGATGTTTTCATAAAAGGGAATTAGCATAAGGAAATGCAATAGATGTTGAGCAAGAAGTACAAACGAGACAAGAGATAAACCATCTCTACCTAGAGGGTAGCTTGTACGTTCTTTCCGGGCAGCGGGCGGTCGCTTTGATCGCACTTCTTTAGAGATCGGGAAATTCTAATCCAAAATTGGGGGAGTAAATGAACAATCAACGATTATTTGCTTACCGGCTTTAATATATTCTGAAACAAAAAGTTTTTTCTTAAGAAAGTAAAAGGCCACCCGTAAAAGATATCGGGCTACAAAAAAGAAAACTCCCACCTATTCCCGGAATTAAATGCAGTACAGTATGAAGCAGAACTTAAAATCTACATTTAGAGTAAAAAAATTAGTTGTAAATACTTAAAAATGAAAGAAAAATTCAAGAAGTTAATAATCCACCAATTTAAATACGCTTTTCTTTTAAATTCCAGACAAATAAGATTATTTAAATCATAACTTCAAAAAGTTTGTTCTTGATGGAATATATCAATGAAATTACGTTTTCTACATTTAACTCGAAATACTAAATACTAATATTTGCGAGCTTAATTATAATGTTTGTGCTTTTTCATAGAGTTGAAGATGTTTATCCGATGACATACATTTTTTACAAATATTTATTTGTTACTCTTTTTGAGTATTATACCACCGCCTAACCGATTTTAATAAAACTTACAGGATTAACTTTCTTAACCAAAATTCAAATCTTGTTAATTATTATCTTAAAATATATGTAGGAGTATCATTACAAAAAATAGAGCCTTTACTCTTTTTTTTCAAAGAAAAAAAAATTAATTTTTTGGTTTTGTGTTTTAATGGATCGAACTAAAAAATTATATGAAAATATGATTTCAAATAAATCGTCCTTTTATAGAATATTTTATAACGATTCGTACCTCCCGTCTAATACATTTTATATGACACATTTTTCATAGAATGCACATTTTTCAATTTCAAAATGGGGTTGTTCAACTGATTTTTCGATTTACTAGCTGCATTGAAATATTTTAGAAATAAATTTAAAGCGATAAGACAAAAGAAATAAAAATGTTAATATATTTTTTTGGAAACTTTTTTTTAGAGTTTTTATCTAGCTTTCCCTTTCTTGTTTTTAATATATTTTATCGGAAGAATACTAGAAAATTTAACCCGTAACATTAATATTAAAAATATTGTAATGGAATACAATGGGATTTGAAATCAACAGTTAAGTGAAAAAATAAAATAAATACAGAACTTTATTCTACCTACATTTTTTAATTATTTCTTTATGTTTATGTTAATGTTAATTCTGAATTTTAAAAAATCTAGCTGTTTAAACTGATAGTCTTGATTTCTGATTTCCGTTGACTTACAGCGGAGATGAAATACTTTTAACGTTATAAAAATGTCAGCTTTTCAGCCCATTTTTGTGTCATGCGTAATTAATAAAAACTACACAAAACATAGAGGATGATTAATTGTTAACGATTTTAAGGAATTTTCATCGGTTGTTTTACGCGACATGTATTTTCCAGCAAATATACAGGTAACACTTCTCGCGGTTTTAAAGTAATGAATAATCATTATATACTCAGTTGTTATGTATTAGTACACATTAATACTATTGATTTAATCAACAGAAAACACATAAGGATTGTTGATTTTATGCACGCATCGTGTTCTGTATCCAGTATAAAAAATGAGAGTGCCGTCTCGGTATTTGAATAATAATACTAAAGAGAATTGTTTTTGTCTGCATAAATTTCATACTAAAAAGGGAAAAAAAACAAAAAAAAACGGATAAAATAATTGTCGTTACATATTTTAATTAATAAATTACTGAAAAGTAGTGCAGGTTGCCGATTCGTCTTTCAGCAGTAAAATAAAATGGGTAAATTCAGAAAAAAAAAACAATTTACTGAATTAGGTCGTTATCATTAATATAAATAGGAAACAATAAATATTACGTAAACCGATGATTATTTTATTGTACAGACAAATATATCACAGCACCAAGTATCTTACTGTATTAGATCAAAATCAAGTTTTCAGAATTCATTCAAAGTAAAAAGCGAGCATGTCAATCACATTTCTCAGCTATATCGTTGACCTTCATTTCCTTAAGATAGACATAATGCAGGATAAAGTAAATCAGTTCTTTGAAGTTCTGAAGTTCTTTGTTTAGATATTGAACAGTACGCGGTATATTTTTTAATATTTTGAACAAACTCTTGTGCCACTAAACAATGAAATATGTATTAATTGAAAAATAGAAGAAAGTTCCTGTTTTTAGTCGACCTTCTGACATTTTGACTGTTTATGTGTTCGTGATACAATTACGACCGAATTCATTTTGCTACTTTTATTAAATTTTGCAGTAAGGTTTCTTGCTAACAGGCGAAATGATGTACAAGTTACTATATTTCTTTGTTCTTTTTAAAAATGGCGTCCGCCAAATAGCAGCTAGGCTTTATAATTTGAAAGTTAACAATTTAACGAAAGATCCGATCAAATTTTAAAGCGTTCTCTACGTAGAGAATTAAATTAATAATTAAATCGTTTCGTTAAATTAGTAATTAAATAATAAAAAAGTACGGATGAGAAACTAACTCTCTCTCAGCAAGTGCAGGGCATGATAAAATTTGATTAAAATCTATATTAATTATTTAAATACAAACACATGAAATAATGTTACGTGAACTAAATATATTAAATATAAAAAATTACTAAAGAATTATTCACAGTTTAGAAGGCGCTGTTGAAAATTATTTTATATTTATGTACAGGTTGAACGGGATGAAGATAAAGCGATTTTTTTGTTTTTAATTAGTATTATTTAAAATTCATACACGTGTGTAAAAAAAACACAAAAAAAACCTTTTAATAAATTGGTGAAAAGGTTTTTCAAACGATTGGAAAATTTATTTAAAATGGTAAATGGTAACGGAAGCATTATAGCTGGTGATTCAAAAAGGACTTCACAACTTTAAAAGCATTTAAAAATTTTTTTCAGATAACTTACAGATCTTAAGGTCTCATTTCGTAGCAACACATGAAATTTTAACTCACGTAGTTCATTAGTACTAAATACGGCTACTAGCGCTGTTACCAGTGTTGTTAAAAATGGATAAATTTACTGGTGCGGAACGTGGTCGCTGTATGTTTTGGTTTCACGATCTACAGTCAGCAATTGCAGTTCAACGTAATCTTCATACAGTACGGAAGGAGCCTCCTAGAAGGCATACAATTTACTCATGGCACCAAAGCTTCGTCGAGACTGGTTGTTCTTTTAACATACACAATCACCACGACGCTCACGCGTACCTGAAGCTGCTGTGAAACAAATCAGAGAGAGCTTTGCACGCAATCCGAAAAAATCAACTCAACGTGCGTCAAGTGAGACTGGCATTCTGCAAACGACTGTTTGGCGCGTATTACGTAAACGATTGCACTTGAAGCCATAAAAACTGACCGTGGTTCAACATATTACGGATGACGACAAAGTTGATCGGCTGCAGTTTTGTTTGGAAATGGATAGGATTGCAAACAACGATACATTTTTAGACGATGCAATCTTTTAGTGATGAGTCAATGTTTCACATCAGGGGCAAGTCGAACTGCTCCTGAGTCATAACTGCCGAATATGGGGTAGCGAAAACCCTCATGATAGTTTTCAGCGCATTCATGATAGCCCTAAGGTCAACGTTTTTTGTGCCCTAAGCATCTAAGGACTGTACGGCCCCCTTTTTTTTCAGAGTCAACCGTAAATTGTATCGTTTATCTGGATATGCTTCAAAAGTTTCTAATTCCCCAGTTAGATGACGACCAAGATGGACGCCATTACTATAACCAAGACGGGCACCACCTCATTACCGCCTAGAAGTCCGAGATTTTCTTGATCCCCAGGTCGATGGATCGGTCGTGAAGGTCTAATTGCATTGCCACCACCTCGCTCCCCAGATTTGATCCTGCTCGATTTTATCTTGTGTGGTTTCATTAAAGATCGGGTTTATGTACCTCGCCCTTGCCTGCTGATCTTATTGAGCTAAGACTTTGAATTAACGCCGCACCTGCAGAGATAACGCCCGACTAGCTGGCTACAGTCTGAAATGAAATCGACTTCAGATGAATGAATTCGCATTAAAAATGGAATCCATGTGGGACCAAAGTGAATTTTGAAAGGAAAAATTTGATGTGTTTTTCTACGAAATGAAATCTCAATCAAATCTGTAAGTTATCTCGATAAATCTTTATATGTTTTTAAATTTGCGAAGTCTTTTTTGAATCACCCGGTAAGGCCCTTTCACGTAAGCCGAAGTATTGTATTGAGTAATAAGAAAATAATTTTGTTGACTGGTCTGGTAGGGATTTTTAATGTATTCTTTTTTAAAGAATAAATAATTCTTTTTAGCAGAGATTGTACATTAATAAATCTATACTTAAGGATAAATGAATGTTTAATTGTTTTAAATATTGGTTTACACAATTCATACTTGTTGGTGCCATATAAACGATCTAACAAGAAATGTTACAATGCAATTTAAAAGGATCCTTTTAAAAACTCTTTGTTTAATGATAATTGAAAGTATCAGTTAATTAGAAATGTATGATTTTATTTGTTTATAATATTATTTTAAATATTTATCCCTGATCGATAAAGAACAATAGTTTTATCGCTTTAGCAATTGATAATCAGGCTCTCTGTTCCATAATAATGTTTTTCTTGATGATAGATGTTTTTCTTTTCCGACTTTAAGGTAGTTCACGCTTACATTTTTTTAGAACGTATGTAATTTAGCCTGCTTTATATCGTGACTTTAAATATGATCAAATTATATCTTGACGTGCACCCAAATATTTTGGTATGATTATAATACTACATTATAACTTATGTACATTTAATATAACACTATTTATCATCATTTTGTCAGGTTCTTTGTAGCTTTGCAATATATCTATTTTTTTATAAACCAAACATATAACTGCACCCCTGGTTGTCAATTATTTAAATTTACATTTTTTCCTTTTGATCTATTTTTTTTGTAAAATTTTTATTGTCTTTTTTTATAAACAATAGTTTTCTTTGATAATAATCTGTTTTATTGTTAAATATTAAGAGAAAAGATAAAAACGACTTTTTTACGAATGCATCGTAAAACTAACCCAATTACAAAGCTTAATAACGATTTTTAATTCTTCATTCAGTCATATCTTATATATGGTGTGTTTTTTAATTAAATAAATGTCAGACTACTTTGTCGTGATCTATTCAACCAGTTATTTCTCATTTACGGATATTTGATCGATATAAAAAAAGCCCACTAAAGTATATGGTTGATAACAAATATCGCTATAAAAATATATTAAGGAAAGTAATTAATTCATCACTCGAGTATTCGTGTTATTTAAAATTTTATTGCAGTTTTATCTCTTATATTAATTTTTATTAGAAACTGGAGAAAATTCAAATAATAAATTTTAATAAATGAATAAAGTAAAATTAAAAAAATGTAGGATTACGTTCCACAAAATATTTCATAATTTATTTATTTATTTATTTATTTATTTTTTTTGTAGCTAAGTATGATAATAATTTACAAGAAACTTACTGACAAATAATAAATATGCCTTTTAATTATTTCATTATTTTATCATATTTCTATGAAATTTAGGTTAAAATGAAAAAAATGTATTTTTTTTCATTATTATATGAATTCAATAATGAGCATAATTAAAGTAATAAAGATTCTGTACTGTACATATAATTTCATTATTAATATTTAAACTGGAATTCTATAAATCTATTTATAGAATGTACATTTTTAAAAAAAAATAAAATTAAAATAATCATTTCTAATCGCATAAAGATGCTTAATACTATTAAATATATTAATTAATACTATTAAATATATCAATTAAAGTAGTGAAAAACTGAAACGATTTTATTACCCATCACAAACAATAAAGAGACGTATTAAGCAAGTTTTTGTAAAGTTATTAAGTTTTTTTTAAAATTATTTATCACTAATCAATACGAACCTTTATGAATTCAAAATTAAAAAAAAAATTGCATACTGATAATAAGCTCCTCTCTGAGTTTTAGAATGAGTCGGCATATAAAATGATTTTGAGAAACGATGATATTTGACGATTTTTTTTTTTAATTCTTGAAAGAATATGTCAATTTTATATTTCTACTTATTAACGGCTCCGTTCAAATAAACTTTGATCCTATTGAGCAGAGAAAATTTTAAACTAAACAAAATTATTTACTAAACAGTAAAAAATAGAAACATATCTACTGATGATTTGTACAAAGCTGACCGTTGTATTTAAAAAAAAACCAATACAGAATTTATCGATATCAATAATATTTTATTATATTTTGATGAAAAATTTATATTAAAACTGCTAGCCATCTCGTATTTTTATTAGAGAAGAATATAGTCGGTCATCTTTGAAAAGAACGATAGTGAAACAGCTGTTCAGACAACTACGATGAGAATATGAACTTCTAAACTTAGGATACGTGACCGAACTATTTTTTAACAATCAGCAAAGTTTTAGTCGTTTTATAAAAAATTCATCATTCGTTCACAACCCCATTTTAATTGTTACTAGTTGTAATTATTTACGTACCGTAATAGCGTTGTTGCTAAAATAGATTATTCTACGGGAAGAAAATCTCATATTTTTATAAATTAAAAAAGAAAAAAAAAATCACAAAAAATTATTTAAAAAATCACAGAAGGTGTTTCGGTACACAGCATCTTCCTCAGGACAGAAACAGACAAATCGCAGGTGTTACCAACAGAAACAGTGTTTTTGTTGGTAACACCTTAGGAAGGTACTGTGTACCGAAACAGTTGTTGTGATTTTTAAAATAATTTCGTGAAAATCAAATGCATATATTTTTATTTATTTTATTTTGTTATAATGGATTTTCATCAAGTAATGGCTTGATGAAATCGATTATTCGCAATAAATTCTCGTTTTTATTTTGTTGTTCGCCCTATAGAAACCTTCCTGTGATTTTTTTTAATTTCTTAAACAGAACAAAAAGACTGCTCTTAAATAACTTTAACGCTAATTCTATTTTAATAATCTATTAACGAAACTGTAGGACTTATGACGATAAAACAAATCCGTATATTTGCACATTCAATTTGTCGTAATTCTATAGTAATTTATTTTAAAATAAATAAAAAATAACAGAAAACATAAAAATTAAACTTGTAATTTTTAAATGAGTGATTTATAAGACATAACTCTGAGGAAAAAATTTTTTTTCTTCATGACAGCTACTATAAAATCGTATTTTTATACAGTACCCTATCATTTTTTTAAGCAATTAATAACAATTTGACAACTGCAGGTTGGTTGAATTTAAAAATTAATAAATAAGAATAATATCTAAAAAAAACTATTAATCCTTATTTATAGAAAGGATAAGAAGATAAAAATTTAGCTTATAATTCAATTAATCTTATAAAATAATAATTATACAGTGTATGTTTCCTATAAAATTGGTCTCGTCTCTGATGCTAGGACAAACTGACTGAAATAAATTTACGGGGTGATTTCCTTTTATGTTATATGAATCACCAATAATTTTTCAGAAAAGCTTTTTCTTTGGGGTATAGAGTACCCTCTAAGAAGTACCCCCTAAATTTCTTAGGGATATAGAGTAACTTAAAATTTATGTATATATATATATATATATATATATATATATATATATATATATATACGATAATATTTAAAAGAAACATACATATAGATAAAAATGTCATCGAATAATTTATTAAAACTTTTATGACGATCGTAAAACTATGAATGTAAATTTACATTCCTCGATAGATGATTTAAAATAAATCAGAAAGTTATACAATTAAACCTATTAAATAAATGGTAAGCGAGTCGAACTCATAATAGAAAAATGGAAAAAAAGCTTTGAAATAATGTAATAATAATAATATACCACAATAAACTCTTTTGACACAAAAGCCACTCGGTGGATATTTTCACTACTTTGTAGTACCACAACACTAAGAATTTAATAACATGTTAAAAGATTGTCGTATAGGTTGCGGTCTTTTCTCAAAGGAAATAGGCGTTTTTCAACAGAGAAGCCGGCAGCTGTTGCGAGGCCATTTGCCGTTACTGGTAAATGAGTTTATCAGCCTCCGCAAATTATTTGCGTAGGCTAACCGGAGAAATAAATTGTCCAACCGTATTCCAGATGAAAACATATATAACTTTATTTAACAAAATAGTTTCTAGATTTTGTTTTTTTTTTAAATATTATTGGAAGATTAAATATATAAATATTACGTTAAATAATATTATATTGGTTGTTTTCTCATTTTTACAAACGATTTCAAAATTCGGTTATTAAATTATCCATATTTATTATTATTTTAAACAAAATTTTATTATTTTTTTTAAAAAACTTGGTTGAAATTAAAAGATTAAATTAATTTTTTTCAACTTGGCAATGTAAACTTAACAGTAGAGATACTAGTTTATTTTAATTCTTTTAAAACTTCTAACTTTCTTTCATCAACATTATTATAAATTTGATATCAGTCAGCTTAAATATTCTGATTATTTTTCAGCCACAGTTCTTCTATTTTATATTTTTTTTAAGGAAATAGAACTGAAATCTAGAATTAGAAAAGTAGTATATGAAAGTTTATTAAAACTAATTTGCTGATAGATAGATTCTCTGTTAAGCTAATATATTTTTATTTTTATTACATTCTATATGTGGCTGTTTGTGTACTAGAAATGAAAAATATATCAAATGATAGAAAAAGATAAACAAACGCTTTATTAACATAAATATAACAAAATGAAGAAAAATCTAAGGATAAAAAAATAATAAGAATAAAAAAACGATCGTAAAATAATGCATTATTTCTCATTTAACATAGTTACACCGGTGTAGGGGTATAAAATAATTAAATCAATTCGGACGAAATAATTGCAAATAAACTAGAAGGATTCACATTAGAACAAAGAAAAGTTGAAAGAATATAAAATGTCGGAATGAAGGACGAAGAAGTAATGAGGAGAAAGAATGAAAATAAAAGATTAATCAGAAAAGTTCAGAATAGGAAAGCAGATCGGCCGAATCGGATCATATTATTAATAAAAGTAAAGGATCTATTAAAATAGTGTTTGAAGAATCAGTTATTAGAAGATGCGAAGAAGAAAGGAAAAGAAAGATTGATATTTATAGACGATTTAAAAAGAAAGTAGGAGCTATTAGGATATGAAATGTTTAGCTGGAAATAGAAAAAAATGGAGACGATTTTGCATCTACCTAAGTAATCGTGTAATGATGAAATAAAAATGATATCTAATTTTCACAATATTTTATATGAGCACCCAATTAATATGAGATAGGTCGGATTTTGATCGATAAAACTTGGATAGTTAAAGTTATTAAATATATATATATATATAAAGATTAGATTACAGGTCTAAGAAAACGTTTAAGAGAGATTTTAATACCTCGCCGACAGTATATTTATTGCATAAATAAATTCGTAATAGATTAAACGTAATTTAAAGACTAATACACTATAATCGTAATTTATTCATTTTTAATATATGCGTGAGGTTATATTACTATCGTAGAACGAAGCAACACATCACGGAAAGACAGGTGACACGTCGCAGACACGAATATGACGGCGGCCGGCAGTCTTAATGTAAAATGAGATGAGGGATTATAGAGAATAGACGGTTAGATGATGCCGCTCGAAAGGCTGGACAAACATCGTTTGGATGGTGTTGGCACTCACTCGAGTTAACGACCTGGGAAACCAACACTGGTGTTTTATAAGCCCATAGGCTTCTCCCCTAATCCGATCTCCTTACAAAAAAAAGAAAGAATAATAACAATAATAGTATACTGTGTATCTATCTATCTTTCAGTGCACGATTCGTGGCAATAAAATTATATTTTTTACCCTCTTTAATAAAAACAACAATGATAATGTTATAAATAGTAATAAAATATATTGTAATATTAAGAATTACTCGCTGAATATCCTGGTGGGTTGTAATTTCTTATTTATTGCAGAGACAGAAAATTTTCCTGAAAAAAAGTTGTTGAATATTTTAACTGCTTTAAACATTTTTCGTGAAAGTATACCCTTAATGAATAAATCACGAAAATTATTCAGTTTTGTGAAGTAGGTGAGTATGTATAAATGAGTAAGCGTAACTTCATAACTTATATATATATATATATATATATATATATATATATATATATATACGTACTCTAAAAAATGTTTTAGCAAATTTTATTCCTACTAATTTTTATTGTTTAAAATCTTTCTCCGGCGGAATCATACACAGTAGTGGAGGATTTCCTCTACTAATAACTTGGAAAACTCGTTTAAAATTTCAAAAAATGTTTTCTTACAACAGACGTTTTGCATATATTCCATGATAATACAAATATACGCTCCCGTGAAAGAGACATTAAAGAATGTTAGTATTCTCCGGTGAATGTCGACACATATTAAATACGTCGGTGAAACACTAAAATATTTGCTTATATTATTATACATACAGACCTTCGCCGGTATATGTCAACAAACACAGATAGGCTGTGGTGGGGGTTGAAACGATAACTAGAAATTAAAAAAATAAATCACCAATCTCTAAGGTAAATACGTGAAATCCTCGTAAAAGAGGATGTTTAAATTTAAGCCAAACATAACCTACGCTCGCTAACTTCGTCTAATTAACGTTAAATATATAAATTATATATGTTATTTTCCATCATCGGAGGCGATTAACCAAATTCACCGCATTCGGCATGCACTGATGGTGAAAGTTGAATAAAAATATTTTTATAAAAAAATTGAACAAAGGACAAACCATCTGACCATTTATTTGTATCGTTATCGTCCATCCGTGCGGTTAACATATTCCGTCTATCTTGATCGGGCCTTTCAATTTATAAAATGCTAAAATTTGATTACATCTTTTTATAAATGTGGTGAATTTGACTAATCGCCTCCAATGTTTCAGAATAATATTTTTAATTTGTATATTTAACGTTAATTAAATAAGGTTAGCGAGCGTAGGTTATGTTTGGCTTAAATTTAAACGTCCTTTTTTTACGAGGGTTTCTCGTAATCTATTTACCTGGGAGATTGTTATCGGGTGATTTTTTTTTAATTTATAGTTATCATTTCGACCCCCACCACAGCTTATCAGTGTTTGTCGACATATACCAGCGAAGGTCCCAATAAGAAAATATTTCGGTATTCCACATTCATCGGAGAATATCGACAGTTTCCAGATATCGGTCTTTCACAATAATATATGTTCTCCATCAAAGATCATATATATTTTTATAATGGATCAGTGATAAAAATATTTCTCTATAACATCAATAAATACTTAAACGTAATTTATTAATAAACCATATATTTTTTATAGTAAAGTAAATTAAAGCTTAAATTTTTTTATCTCCCTTTTCCTTGGTTTGGAATTTGATTGGAGCGTCGATACTTTATAACGACTACTACCTCAGTTCGGTCATTGGAAATCGTATTTGAATAAGTATTATATCATTTTTTGTTTAAATTAGTGTATATTTTATGTAATAAAAACATAATTTTATTTAATTAATAGTTAGCGAGATGATTGAAATGAGTACCACTTTACAAATGGAATTAATCTTTTAACTCACATAAAATTGAGTTAAATAAACGATTAAAGAAGAGTAATGAATAATATAAAAGGGAACAAGTCATTATGTTTAGTAGAAAAAACCGTGGATAAATTTACTACAAGATTATTAATCTTTTCTCTATATTTATTATTATTTACTGGGTTTATTTTTTTAAATTTTTTTTTTAATAATTTGTCAGAATCTAGGAGTCCAATAAATCGATTTCTTATAAATTACCATTCTCGTCAAAAATTGAGTAACATTATATGTTTTTCCCGGAGAAAATTTAATAATTAAAAAAATACATTTTTTAAATAACAAAATGAAGTTTAAATAATTATAACAATACGCAATTAAAAAAAAACTTTACTAAGAATCAAGTAACAAATTTTCAATATTTTTTTTAAAAATTCAACTTCATAAAGTCGGAACAAAATTAATAACAATTTACTAACTACGTAATTCTTCGCCGATCGCAAAGAAATTTAATCTTTAAGATGAATTTATAATGTAGTAATTCTTTTACTTTTTATACAGTTTTTAACTTGCTTTTTTATTTTTTAATGCTAATTTTATTTAAACTTTTTACTTTTGTTTTTATTTGCCTACAAAAAATGCTGTCAATATGATAAAACCTCTGGCTAAAATGCAAATGTGAAAAAACTACGTCTTTATAGAAAAAAAAAAAAAAAAAAAAAACTAAAGAACGCAACGTAAAGAGAATGCTACCTCTAGTTTCAGCAAAGGCTCTCAAAGAGTGCAGGAATATTGTGCATAAGATTTTTACTCAATTTTTTCAACTTATTGTATTCATAAGATTATGAAAAAAGTACTTTAAACATAAATATAACTTAAGATTACATAAATTATTACCCCGTAACAATCCGATACCAACAAATAACAACGAAAAGGAAATTACAAATATTTTCAAATCTTCTCTGAAGACGTTATAATTTTTTGTTATGAACAATTATCCCATTCGTGATATCTGAAGGAAGTCTACAACAGAACCATCAGAAGTATTTCCTCTACAAGGTAAAAAAAGAACCATCTAAATAGGTCGATTTCAAAGTGAGGTTTTAACATATATAAAGATTGTATATACTTACAGGTTCTATTCAAAATTAGCCTTTTAGAATTATCTGTTTTTTTTTAATTGTTTCTAGTTTTTCTTATCTTCTTTCCTGTTATTATTAATCTAACGCTATCCTCTTCAAATTTAAACATTATAAGTAAAATGACTATATATATTAACTGAAAATTTTAAAAGAACTTTTATATAGATAAAATAACAGTAAATAGGATTTGTAACGAACTACTGAGTAAGCTAGTAATTTAAAGAAATTGTAAATCTGCTTATTTGGAAAGATTGTCTAGATCTGAATTATAACTTTTATTCAGTTTCTTCTGATAAAATACATTCTGTTATATATTACTATGTTTTAATATTTATTTTCAAATACAAACATGAAAATGTTTTTATTAACACAAAAATTCATAAAATACGTTTAATGAAAACACACTTTAATAAACCAGCTAATTCTGCATTATAAACGCGATTCTACTTCTTAAATATTCAAAGTTGAATTATTTTTTAACTGATAGCAGTTTTTTTTGATTATTTATTTCACAGTATAAGGTTTAAAAAAAAATCATTCAGAAAGCATCTTTATAAGTTTAAACACTTTTAATTACTGGCATAAACATTAGAAATGTAGGATAGGAGATTAAACATAATTTCAATATTTATTTATTACTATATCAGGCTAAAATATATCGCACGAAAGGGCATATAATCAGACATATGGACTCTACATAAGATTCTCTTCATCACAGTAGAATTATAGGTATCAACTGTAACCCTAATTTTTTTTTTCATAAAATTCAGTTTATGAGAAGTGGATAATGAAATCCGAAGTTTTAAAGAACGTTTACTTGCTATGAGTGTATTTGTTTTTATTTTACGTTGTAATAAAATGTTTCTGCTTCTCAGACTCATCTTACAAACAACAGCAGTTTAATGGTACGATAATTAATCAAAAATATGATCTGTCTTTATGTATAAGGATGTATGGTTAACTGTTTCATCTCATGAAATGAGAATCTTCATTTCTCGTGACGATTTTAACTCCGAAACTGTAGATAATTTAAATATATTCTTTAAATAATCAGTAATTAGTATTCAATATTAGTAAATTATTATTTTATTTTTCAGTTTCACGACCTTAGTTTTTATCCTTTTATTTGTATAACAACAATAAAATAAAATTTTCCAAGTTAAAAAAAATATATATATTTAAAACGAGATTTTTAATTATTTTTTAAAAACTATATGTATGTATGAAACCTCGATTAAGCAATTACAAAAGGTGTTGCTAAACTTTCCAGACAAATGACCCGAGTCGATATGACCCTCTCTGACCACGTCAATCTCACTACCCTTTTGATACCTTCAATTCAAAACTTTAATAGCATTAATGTTTGTATTACTTTAACTTTAATAGCACACACACACACACACACACACATATATATATATATATATATATATATATATAAAAGTCACCGTGTCAAATTTGAAAATTTTGGTCCAGCCAATGCTGAGTTAATAACCAAAATAGATAATAACATACAAATACATAGATGCGACTGAATAAATATAAAAGTTTTGAATTTCTCAAGTTGTAATGACCTGTTGAATCCAAAAAATGTAGAAAATTTATTTTTGGCAGGATAATCATACTTTTTTCTTGTTATTTAATACGTATCGCATAACTGCTGGGGAAGTAAAAAATAAATAGAAGTATTAACAATTCAATATAAGCAAATTTTAAACTTTTAAACGTAGGTTTAGAAAGAAATACATCTATAAAACAAAATTCACAACGTTATAATGAACATAAAATTTAATTTTATTAAAATATTATATATATATATATATATATATATATAAATTTTTTAAACATATTGTCCTGTGTGTCAGATCACAATTAATTATTTATAGTTTAAAGATCACTATATATATAACTCAATTTTTAAGCTATAAATGATTAATATGTACAATTAAGAAGGATTCATTATTAGAATTTCAACTTTATTCCATTGTTATTTAACTATGGTAAACATTTTCTTCCAAAGACTTCATTTTAGTAATTAAAACCTGATTTACATTTTAACTAATTTACATTTTAATCAATGTTCATTGATTCAGTAAGTGACTATGAGAAATTTTATAATTATGTAAACAAATTTTTTATATTAACTACTTTTAACGTTCTTAATGCATAAAAAATATATTTTTTTTTTAATTTGAAATGATAATTCAAGGCAATATATTGAAATATATCTCATTTGTTTAATCAACGTTTTAATATTAATTTGATTATACGGATCAGAATTTGGGTAATGGTTGTTTTTTGTTTTAATTTAATTAAAATTGTGATGACGTTTCTGTTACACGAATAAAAATTATTTTTTTTTTTACGAATATAACAAACATATCGTCGTTGTAATGTGGGTTGATCTACAAAGTTCTTTTTAAGGAATAGGTAATGACTGGGTATTACGACAATTCCGCACCCAGGCTTTAATATTTAAAAATATGACAGGTAGATACTGTTCTATCACTCAAATTTAAAAATAATAAAATAGATAAAATCTTCCTTGAATAAGCCCTAAAAATTAAACCTTCTAAGAAATGCTGATTAGCCTTACTAAATAGATTGTTCAGAATTGTAACTTTTACATGATACGCATTGTATCTGCTGTAGGAGACGTGTGTTATAACATCATTCCGTATTCTTCGATAATATTATTAAAAAGCGTGAAAGAAGCGATTACTGCAGAAGAGAAAAAATAAGCATAAAAATGAACGATAATCTTTTTGTCCCTGACGATCAGAAGTTTAAATTATTAACTAATTAGTCATTTTGATGATGAACTGAAAGAAATTTAAACGATGTTTTTATTACGTCAAAATATTTTCAATTAAGTTTAGCAATTGTAACGACTGTCAGTGACTGTCCCCGTAAATGCGGTTAAAATAGGCTGACGTAAAAGAAACGCTATGTTTATCTTAAATCTGTTTCAATCTCTTATAAGGTTAATAATTTATTTAGGGAAATCAAAATATGTAAATTCATCCTAAAATTGCAAAAGTGTAAGTTGTTTGCAACGTTTTCCAATTATACGAGGAATAAAAATTTCCTAAATACTTTTATAAAATATTTTTCTTAATTTCGTTCGTACAGCTCAAAATCCTTTATTTTAAAGTAGATGCGAATAAAATAAAATTAAAAACTATTACATATAGGCTAGATAAGCGTTTCAACAAATGTTTTGCAGATCAAATGCGAATAAAAATATTTGTATTCTGGTTTAGTTTGACTTACATTTCTCCGAAATTCAATTTATAATAATTGAAATTTTTAAACCGTGAATCGAGCATTTATAATGTAATTCAATTTCACGTAGTGAATCGTATCACATTTATGAAGTACATACGAGTGTACACATCAATTAATATATACGTTTGTTTAAGTCTTTATAACCCTTGAGGTGTACTCGGTTAAAGTCATTGTTTCATAATGAGAAGCCTAATCCCTAAAAAAGGTGCGTTTCAAGGTGTAAGGGAGGCATGGAAGGTTTTTTACGGGTGCCGAAGATCATTAAGGTTTACCATTGTGATCAGTGATCGTCAAACCCACCGGTTATGTTTTTTAATAATTTTTAAACCCGAGGGGAAGTTTAGGTTATCCTTTTAAAGGATGACTTAAAACGAAGACTTTTTACAGTTCAGTTAACGATTTAAAATAAATAATATGATTAACATATTTTGTATTACTATGAAAGAAAGTATATAAGATGTTTTAAATACAGTAAATGCTTTCTTTATGAACAGCCAATGTTTGAATATAAAATGCATTGTTTCTTGCCAAAATCGGTTATTGAATCATTCGATTCACGTAAAGCATCTGAGATACAAAAGCTATTAGAATAGCTTTTAGTGAGAATAAATCGGTCTGTTTCCCTACATTGTCTGTGATGAATTGAGTAAAAGATTTCATAAGTAGGACTAATCATCACCTATATTTCGGGTGCGTTATCACACCGATGTGTTAAAATATGTTTAGATCAACGAAGAAATCTGGAAACCAATTTTACTAGTAATCCTGATACGGGATACACATTATTCTTTAATATTCCCTCATCGATTTTGGGAGTACCTTGTGTATAACGTTTTTTTTTTTTTTTTTAGAGAACCCATCATATGTTCATAGTAATTGTGTTTACCTGTTGTTTCGTAAAATTAAAAAAAAGAAGCATTTAAGGAATGATACGTAGCTCCTCCCAGCATCTATTCTAATTAACACCCTAAATTTTGATCGATTAACTCGAAAAATAATAAAATAAAAATAAGCTAATAAATTGGTTCCCAAAAATCAGAAAAATAAATTACTGAAAAGAAAATTCAGTGTAGGGAAATCTTTATGAAAAGCTCCAGAAATTGAAAGGTTTCCAAACCAAAATTAAAAAAAAAAAACACTAATCCGATGGTCAGAAGAAAGAAAGCGACCGTACGGTGAAATGATGAAATATTGGAAAAGATGAAAACAATAGAATAAGGCAAATAAAAATTGTAATGCGTTCCGTAGTGGAAAAATTGAAAAAAGAACGGAAAGGAATCCCGTAGATTTTCAATGTTCTGAAATTGGAAGTGAAATATCTGAAAAGTGTTGTCTTAATTATAAATATTTTTTAGGTGCAGTTATAAAAATTTTAAGCTTTTTGAATCATAGGTTAAAATCTTTTTTTATAAAACTTAAAAAGTTTTATACATTTTCAGATTTTCTAATAATTTAAATTTCAGTATCACATCTGTTTTATTTATGGAGTTTATTTTTAAAAAATAATGAGAAGTATTTCAGTATTTATTTAATTCGAAGTTATTAAACGTACATAAATAATTTAACTGAAAGATTTTATATTTATTTATAATTATTAATCTACAGGAGGTATTAAGTAGCAAAACATTTTAATAAGCGTTAATTTAAATTAATTAATTTACGTAAACCTGTTTATCAACCGCAAGAAATTTAATCCTTACTCGTTATGCTTTTATCTTCAGTATTCTTTACCGAGAGGCTTTCAAAACGTGGAACCATAAGATCGTAAGAAATATATAGTTTTGTATCTCGTCTAGGACCCGTAAAAAAACTTTTTTCATATAAAAATATATCGGCTCTTAAGGCTTAGCAGACTTAAGTATATCGATAATTCTTTTTATGGAACTTCGACTGCTAATATAAAATGCAAACGTGAATTATTTCAGTAATTTAACCGTCTGACATTCATTCATCTGTCTGAGAGTTATCATCGTAATATAAATGTTACGGTGAAGTATCGAAGTACGGTATAAGGAAACAAGAGTAAGAAACAAAATGTGTAGAACGAAGTCCCGGATGGCAAAACGGAATGATCGCGGCAAAAGAAACGCAACCGATACCGGCTGCATAACTCAAGCACCTCCTTTATTTTTTATTTTTTTGTTTTATTCGATGATGTGCCGATAAATCTTTAACACCGGACAGCAAGTTGACAGATATACTGTTGCTACGGCCGAATCGACTCGAACAGCGTTTGTAATAAATTACAGCCACAGTGTCAAAATGCGTCCGCCAAGCCGTTCGAGAGGTGTGAGAAAACACCATCACTATTTCTCTGTTTCTTCTTTTTTCCTTTTATCAATGTTTCTTCCCGCGACGGCCGTAAAACTCGAACGGTTTTACCTTTCACTATTAGAAATCGTGCAGTATTTAAAATTTACATAAGGCGCAAGTTACTTGCTCTTAACGTTACTTTAAGTATTTTATTAATTTCTTTACACCGTTTAAGTTACACACTTTAGTTACAATATTTTGTTTTATTTACAAATATTAAACCAAAACGAAACTTTTATCATTACTATAATTTTTAGAAATTAATTTATAAAATATTTTGTAGAAGGTTATTTTGTGTTAGGGTCATATACGTTTCACAACCAACCGGTTGTTTTGTTGAGATACACGTACACTACTCATTTAATAAAACATGTAAATTAGTAAATGCAATGTTATACGAGATGAAAAGTATTAAAGGATAACATTTTTTCAAACATTTTCGTTAGTATTAACTCCACCCACTTTGATAAATAAAGTGTCATTTCACCGTGACCCTCTTTCTTTTATCGGATCTGATACAGATCCTCCTCCTCGAAAATTTTGTTCTATTTCTCGGTCTTCCCTTATAAAATTTTTTTGTTCTCTTTTTGTATTTATAATTAACACTTAAAAATTTCTTTGTTTAAAGAAATTATAAGTAATAATTGAAAAAGATAATTTTGAAATAGAAGCAGAAAAGATGGAAATCGCTAAAAATATACGAGTATATTCTGAATGGGCACTTGTTTATGTACTTATCCTACTCCTGTTTTTTATTTTTATTACAATACTGAAAAATTTCACTCATAAATATTATTAATTACAGCTCGTTTTCTCAGTAATCGTAGTTATTTTATTGTAAAATAAATATGCTAAACTATTTATTTATTTTACGTTTTATTTGAAAAGCTCGCCATTTTGTTTGTATATAATAATGAAAAAGCTGATATTTTGTGGTATAATAAATGTGACTTAGTTTGTTTCACATTCTGTACTTGAACGACAGTTGTTTGTCTTTTTTTTATCATTATTTATCAATAATCCGTCGATTTATCAAATAAAAATGTTGAACAAGTGTGTGTAAAAATATGTTTATTTATATTATAAATAAAATTACGAATAGATTTTTTTTTAATCGTTGTGTTAGTTAAATTTTATAAATGTAGTGTACAATATTTTTGTGTGTGAATGCTTGTAGCAAGCTGAAGTAGGAAATCTCACTTCATAGTACATCTCCCCACGTATGTTGTCTTACGATTAGTATCGGTGCATTGCACATGGAGTCAACGTCTTGTCCATTAGATGTGTACGTGATCTATTTGTGAATCCGTCCCATATGATGTGACTGGTCGTCATTCACCACAGCCTTTGATTTATCTTTTTTTTTATTCGTTTTTTCACACAAATAATTAAAAGAGAAAGGAAATTTTAATCTCTCCCATAAAAAATTATATATTTAGATAAGGGTAACAGTAATTTTTCTGTTTCAAAAAAGAAAAATGTGAATTTTTTTAAAATAAAGTATCTATCCAAAAAAAAAAACAACAAAAAAACGCCTATATTCATAAGCTTTATTAATGACTTGTCATAAAACGTGGGACGTCATAAAAAATTGTTGTCATAATGACTACGTGTAGTAAAATGTGACATGCCTTCTTTACTGAGCCGAATGTATATACGTACTTTTACATTATTAAAGCCCTAGAATATATACGGTCAGATATAAAATTAATCTTCGTAAAAATTAATAATAATAATTGTCTAGTCAATTCATTGTGGAATACAACAGAAGGATTTTAAAATTTTTCTGGAAAAAATTTTACAAAAAAATGTAATATTTTGATATCACCTAATTGTTAATTATGAGAAAGGAAATGTTGAAGGGTTTTTTTTTTAATGGGACACAAAAGTCATATAAATTAATAAATCTAAGATTGTTCAGCTTACATATATATTGTTATTTTGTTAATGCATTTACGTTTTTTTTTTAAATTTAATTAATTAATTTTAAATTTTAATAAATAAAATTCACCTACTAATACACAGAGAAACAAAATATATACAGAATACGGCGACGATAAAAGAATTATTGAATAATTTCCTGATCTAAGGGTTGAGCTTGCTCGAAATTTTAACTGATAAAAACACAAATTTTACATGCGATAATTCGGAGTTAGGTTTACGACTTCTAAAAGTATAATGATTTTTCTTTTTTCTAGTTTAAGTTTGCCGTGGAACTTATTCAGCCAATCTTGAAAAATTAGGGTCGTCTTGCATGATGTTTTTATTTGCATACCAACGCACACCTATTGTTGAAACGACTTTTTTTTAAAAAACCTTGGTCAGTCCAGATTAAAAATATTGTGTAAATCGTAATCTTTGATTGTTTATGGTATTCTTAACATCTAATCAATAAAATCAGTTACAATTACGCAGACTTTTTCTCCACTTACCGCACAAAAAACAATATTGTTTCCAGTACAAAACCTATAAAGCCGATCAATACTGCCTTTAAATTGCTCATTATTTAAAGATTTCGCAAATAACAAAAATTTTTCTTGTATCACCGACCCGATGATCGGTTATCCTCTACTGCGTACTTCATTAAACCACGCAAAAGTAAGCTCATTAGTGTTTTCAAATTCTTGTGAACACTCCTTTTTTGAATTTTTTTTCCCGTTCTTAAACTACTTTTCTTTAATCTGTTCTTTATTTTTCAAAATTTGTTTAATCTGAGTTTTTCCACATTTGTGTTTACCGGTTAAACACCGTTGGGAAAGGCCTTTTTCACTGTCCTTTATCACATTAATTTGCGCTTTCAACGTTAAAACAGACTGTTTAAAACCCTTTTGTGACATTTTAAAACGGTTAATTGTAACAAAACTTCTACGCGGTAACACAGCACATCACCAGAACTTTACAAGTCGAACGAACACATACGGTTAAAGTTTTACACTGAAGTTATAAGCTAATAACACTCAGGATAATATTAACAAAAAGAAATTTATTACAATATGATTTCATCGACAGGAAATAAATTTGTATTCAAGTTTCATTAAAGAGAAATGAAGGAATACATGCAACATTTTGTATACGTGATTCATCGCCTTATTTCAGTAAGCGACAGTCTACCGGCTTAATTCGGTAATTGCGTGTGTTTTCGATAATTGCTTCTGTACAGTATGCATGTAAATAACTCATTTTAAGACGGACGTTAAAATTCCATGAAAGTGGTCGCTTTGTATGGAATCTAACCTAAATTATGTGGTCGCGGTTGGTAAGATAATTAATTAACCTATGAATGCAAAATTCCATCGTTCCTAATTTTTAAGTCGTTTAAGGGGGGTGGTCGTGTTTGGGAGGTGGTCGGTTGGGGAGGTTTCGTTGTATATATAAATTAAGTTATTGACACCAGTGATTCTTTTTGACAGAAAAAGAAACTTGTAATAAAATAAATAAGAAAACACAACAAAGCAATAAAATTTGACAAATATGAAACTAAGATGTAATAAAAATACTAGAAACAAGACAGAGAAATATATATATAGGACGGTGAAAAAAACAGCTGTAGGCAGTTAAATTATAAAATACGAACTAACGAATAAAGAAACACATAAAAAGGAGATTACCCTCGAACGGGATAGATTTTTCTACAGAAAATAAAAATATATACGTAATACATTAGTATTAAACATATAATTCGGAATCAGAAAGAAAATTGTTATGAATGCAGTAAGTTTATATACAAATGTAAAAACAGTAAAGACACATACAGTAAATTGCATGGAATAGAATAAAACATGGTTTTTTTTTTAATTAAAAAATAAAATATAAATATAAACATAAATAAAACTGATTGAGAACAGCATTAACGAGTATTAATAGAAATCAAGTTTAGATGAAATTATAACACTGAAGATTAATCATTTTCAGGAATTATATTTGGTATAAACGTAAAGTAAGACACTTTAAGGGATTTGAGTACATAAGTAAGCTTATTCCATGGTATTTATTTATTAAGATGTAAACTAGTAGTGTAAAAGAGAAAACGATTATGGAGTTCCATTGAACATAACAAGCAAGTGTTTTCTTTAAATTAAATATGGGCCCATTATATATCTATGTGAGAAAGAAAATTATTTAATATTATGGTTATTTTTTTTAGATTTTGAAAGGTCTGAGTTGGTTAAAAACAAAATAAAAATTTATCGGAAGATTTATTCGTTCCAAAAAAATATTTTTATTTTTATTTGAAAAATTTATGCTCACTTTGAAATTTTTGTATTTTTTTTAATTTTTGAGTATTATTGAGATTTCCTTTGGTTAATTAAATAAAAAATGTTAGATTTTAATTTTACCTTTAATATTTGCCTACACACTTTTGCTTAATTAACTTTTATTTTATCTATGCATCTGATTTTTTATGAACATGTGATACTTTTTCTGGCTGCATAGCTCTACAGTTGCAAGAAGGAAAGTATGGCAATCAATCAAAAAATGTGATATGGGTTATTGCATTTTTGACAATTCTGATCCAGGGACCCTAAAAAACAAAAAACAAAAAAAATAGTTAGTTGTAATATTCGAACGAACTAATATACGTGCGTTGACGTGTTTGAAGCTTAATAAATTTTAAATGAATAAACCGATTTGATGAAATATGGCACAGTTTCATGTATATGGAACAATTTATTGGTAAACGTTTGAGATCAATATTCTCAAGGGATGGAGTATTTTATTTCGGGTCAATTTTCTCAAAATTTTGCAAATATAACTTCATTTTAATATTAAGCTCTCAGTAAATGCGTACGTGATTATCTTACAATTTTAAAATAAATTTTGACCCCCAATTCTCCCCTTTCCTCAAAAACCAAAAAATAAGCTATCTTTTTATTTATTGTATATTTTTTAACCGATTTTGTTTTATGTCTTCCTAGCCATACCAGCAGTTCAAGTAGCCTTAAAATATACATTACGTTATTGGAGGTAAAGAAGCTGATCAAATTGTAAAAATATCGATAAATTTGAATTTTTTCATGTATAATTATTTTTTCATTATATAAGAATAGATAACCAATGCCAGGAAGTATAACAGTTTTGCTGTCAGCTTCTTTCTTTCCATAGAGTGAACGAATAAAATTTCGGGTAAACATTTTATGTTGTGTACAAAGATAAGGAAAGTCGGTAATAATGGTTACCCGTACTGTTATTGAGATAATAATTTACGTAATAGATAAAAAAGATTAATAACGAAGAGTTTCACACAATTCTAAATTTATCAGAACAATTCTAAATATTTGACAATAAATAACGGTGAAATAAATTAATCAGAAGATTTTTTTTTTAAACAATAAAATATGTAATGATTATAGTGACAAGAAATGCTATAAAATTGGCGGATATTTTCCTGAATATCGTTTTTACATTTCTTAAGTTTTTATTTTATTCTTATTAACAAAGCATTAAC
Source organism: Lycorma delicatula (assembly GCF_047948215.1). Classification (NCBI taxonomy): domain Eukaryota; kingdom Metazoa; phylum Arthropoda; class Insecta; order Hemiptera; family Fulgoridae; genus Lycorma; species Lycorma delicatula. The sequence goes on from NC_134458.1 coordinate 52,505,788, forward strand.
AGAGGTTTTTTTATTTGAAAATGAGGTAATATAAAACGAAATACAGTAAATTAGTATTTATATTTTTTCCTCTGAAAATTATAAAAATATAATAACAAATACAAATGACATAATTGTATTAAAATAAGGAGATAAAATTATCCATTGTTGAAACGAAAAACATGTAAAATATTTCTCAACGTTTCTTTTATACTGCGATGTATTATTAGTATAAAAATATTTATATGTTTCTTAGTGCAACGGAAGATAGCAAAGAAATGACGAAAGATTTTGTACGATATAAACTTTAGTCATTTCCTCTCTCGTAGATTCATTTATCTTTAATGATAAAATATGTATTTTTATTCAGTTTTCAATTGTTTTTTTCCTTTATGGTCTGTCATATATTAATCATTAAAAGTACTATGTCATACATAAAAATTCTAATTATTGTTAAAAATAATACCGGTTACCTCTCTGTTCTATAGAAATTTTACGACCGTACCACCTAAATATTTTACAAATTAACATTCAAGTATAGAAATGTTATACGTATGTTTAGGAAAATATCACGAAATAAAAATTTAGTACCTTTAATTTGATTTTTATTTATATTAAATTATAAGCGACGACAAAAAATATATAAGCCCGGAAATCGATCTTAACCGACCTAAGAAATTCCCAAAATATTCCTGCCTTTAATTGAACTCCAACGATTAAAGTAAATAGATAATAAAACGTGTAAATAAAAACTAACCGTCGATAAGCGTATTTAAACCAGAGAAGTAGATTTTCACAGAACAGTGTAATGAATAACAATTTATCGGTGAATCTTATACCATTTACTACAATTGATTATATGTACGAATATGTCCTAAGCATAATTAGTTCGTACATACAATTTTTTTTTTAAATTATTTTACTTTTTATCACATTAAAAATATTTCGTTTTTGATGGTAATAAAAACCATCATTTGTATTAATTGTTCAAAATTAAAAATAGTTTTAAAAAATTAATTAACCATTAATAAAAATTACTAGTATATACTTTTTGTATAAATAAACGTTTGAAAAAAACGATTGGTTATCAATTTTTATTTTATTTTAACAGCTTATGCGATTGATAATGACTGATTAAAAGGGTTTCTTGTTTTTTTTATTTGGTTAAATAAAAAAATTAAGATTCTTGTTAAAGATGTCAGGAAAAAAATACACAGAAAATTAAAAAGTACATGTTTTAAATAAATTAACTTTTTTGTATTTTAAAAACCGAATTTGAAAGTATTGTTTTTCAAATTACGGGTTTTCTTAGTATGCGTATTAGGAATGCATCACAACATATATATAAAATGATTTGCGTTTTTTAATAAAAACGTAGGTAAACAATATTAAAAAATAGTGTTCTTAAATTTTCTGTATCAACAGCTCTAAACTGTTAAAAAACATATAGTTTCCTTTTACTATCAAAATTTTAAATAAAAATTATGATGAGAAAATGTCATATAATGATAATATTAGCTGATTTGTAACCTGATTCTTTCACCACGTCTATCTCAGTCCACTTCGTTTAGAAAAATAAAAAATAAAAAAAAGGTAAACGTTAAGTTCCTGATAGTTCTCATTTCCTTTTTGATCGTTAATAATTTTTATTTTTTTTTGGTACTTTGTACTTTCTACTGATCTTTCTAGCATCGATTTAATCCATACTTACACGTTTGAGGTGTTCTCATTAGATTTCTATCTTCGTTCACTTTCCGTTACACTTCTTCAATTTTCATTCTGTCTATATATTTAATGTTTTCCAATCTCCTTTATGCGTATAATTTATATCCGTTCAATTTCACTTTTTTCTCCTTAGTGTCAATATTTTACATTCATATTGGTATATACTTCATTAATCGCTTCCTTAAGTTTAACTCAAATTTACAGCTTAAGAAGTATTTCTTTGTATTAAACACGCTTCAAAGAATTATTAGCCGTTGATATTCAAGATTTTATTTCACATCCACTTTTTTATCTATCATCGCACTTTTACTAGATTAATTTTTCGTTTTTTTTTTGAGGAAGTAAGTAATGTACATTTTGATTTTGTATTCTGAGCTGACGTAAATAATTGTTCCATATCGAATTTAAATATCATTTTTTAGGGTTTTACAATCTGGTAAGAATAATAATAAAAACTAGTTAAGAATAAAGGTAAAATGTGCTGACTATTTGAGATAGAGGAATAATATTTTTAAATAGGTAGATAGACTGTGTATATATTTGTATATATGGTATACTGAGTGTATATATTTGTATATATGGTATACTGATTTATACGTAAATGTAATTTTGATGTTATTTTAAATAATTTCTTTTTTTTATTCGGCATTTATGATTTTTTTATAAATATATAATGTAATTTCAGATACAAGGTAAATTATTCTTTATATTATACAAATACTAGCAGATATATGGTAATCTTCAGGCTTCTAGTGAAAATAAAATTAAATAGTTAATTCTTTGAAGATTATAATATAAAAAGATAAATTTATTTAAACACAATTTATAATTTCAGTTTACCTAATAATGTTAAAAGAAAAAACAGAAATAAGTAGTGAAACAAAAAAACAACTCCTGATCGTTAAGTAGTATGTAAGTTTGTTCGGTCAGGCATGGCATTTTTCACACACGCTACAAATCATTCATCTCTCATCCTCTGTACAGTAATGCTTAACTGCGGCCCCGGAGGTTAAAAAAAAACAAAAAAAAAAAAAAGTTTGTGCACATAAAAATACACCCGTGGACAAAATTTATCAATTTTCATGACGTTTAAAAGTTTTCTTTTTCTTTTTTTAATTATTATTTAATTTCGGTTTATAATTAACGAACTAATTAATTTGGTTTCGAGTACCTCAGAAAGTACTCGGAGTTTTAATTATTATTCTACAATTAACATTATAATTATAATAAAAGATACTGTAAAAAAAAAAGATGTAGAAATTTTTATTCGCACATGCAAGGTTGTACTTGTACTAATGAATCCAGTAAACAGAACAAAACGTTGGTAGTTGTAATAATAAACATTAAAACAACTTGCAACCTATATAAAAAACGACAACAGGGCAATTAAAAATGATTTGTACCGGCAAGTTTCGCTGATGTGTTTTTAAACGGCGTGTTTTATTTCGGTATCGGGTCGAAAGAAGAATCGTGTATTCGACGGGGGTTTATGCCACTGTAGCGAACGTAGAATCGAGAGTCCGTTCGTCCGGCCCGGCCGTACTTACGTCCGTCCTTTTTCAATGTTTATTGCTAGCAGGCGTTTTCAATTGTAAATTAATGGGAGGATGGGGCCCTCCTACGGCGACAGCCGCAGGGCGACTGCTTAGTGTTGGGATTCCGTTTACCTTACACCGCGGGGGCCCCCGGTTCCTAGACCTTTCGATCCGCTGCCTCTGTGCCGCTCCTCCGTCCCCTTCCTACCGGTCGTACAATACTCTCCCTCTTCCCTCTTTTTGCCGCTATATTGCAGGCACAATAAATACGAACATTTAGATCTATAGACGATGAAAAAAAAGCGATATTCAATATAACAGATAAATTCGACGGATACAAGTTAAATACTTTATTAATGCTATCGGTCAATGTAAATCTAGTATTAACTTCTTTGAAAAAAATTGTTTTACTAATATTAAGTGTACGTTTTATTACGTAGACGGTAGGCTTATATACGAATAATAAAATATCCGATCCGTTGTTGTTGACACACACGGCTACAACAAATCGTGTAACAATATATCAATACAACTTTTGTCGCCAGAAGAATATTAAAAAAGTTACATTAATACAGATCGTAACTTACGGCATACAGACACACTCATATACAAAAAAAAAGTAATAAACATGTGTACTCTTTGCATTCAAATTGATTACAATACACAGTTATGTATAGAATTTAGAATTTTATCGCTCTTGAAAATTATTTTATTTTGTTATTCGTATTTTTTTTTTCATTTTTTTTACGATTCAAGTTAAAAAGATTTATTATCCATTTATATTATAATAAGAGGTGAATAATGACTGTGGCTTGGAAAATAGTTGTAAACTCTTGTTACTTTCTTGTAAATAACACAAAAGTAGGTTATATTTTCATCGTTGGTGTTCTGATTTACGAAACATACAAATTACAAAATGTTTTATTTTTAACAGAAACATTTCATACAAAATACAAATTAAAATTAACAAAATAAACTCGCTTCTTTTCATTATTACACGCGCGCGCACAAACACAAAATACATATAATATAGTGACAGATTTTTAATTTTTTACCATGAAAATAAAATAATAAAGACTTTTGAAACATATTGTTATTAAAAAAATATTGAAAATTAGGTGAACCACTAAAATTCAAAATAATAGGTTTTACGAGCAGCAGTAGAGGAAAGAGATTTGTGGCGGAATCTTGATAAAAATTCAGGTCGATCAAAATTGATGGGCCATAAATGTATTTAAAGATAAGACCTAAGAGATATCTTGAGATATCCTAGGTCTAGGTAAGGGTTATGCAAGGTAATACCAGTAGAGGAAGATCTACCCACCGGGCTGGTCTAGTGGTGAACGCGTCTTCCCAAATCAGCTGATTTCAAGTCCTAGTAAAGCCAGCTATTTTTACACGGATTTGAATACTAGATCGTGGATACCGGTGTTCTTTGGTGGTTGGGTTTCAATTAACCACACATCTCAGGTATGGTCGAACTGAGAATGTACAAGACTACACTTCATTCACACTCATACATATCATCCTCATTCATCCTCTGAAGTATTATCTAAACGATAGTTACCGGAGGTTAACAAGAAAAAGAAAGAAAGAAAAGTAGAGGAAGATCTGCAACAGATGACTGAGGATGTAGAATGTACTAAATATGTGAGGTTAAAAGAGTACATCGTAACAGAAAGGAGTAAAGAAGACCGCCGAGAAGACAAAAGTTATATTTCAGAATTAAAAAATAAAAATAGATTGGTTGCTGTGCGTGAATACCGGGAAAATGATCCAGATCGAAGAGTACCGCATCGTAAAACATTTGAGACTTTGGAGAGGCGAGTTCGAGAAACAGAAACGCTTAAACCACAACGATTTGATACCAGTCGGAAACGTTTTGTGAGAAATGCTAAAGCTGAAGAACCAATACTGAATGCGGAACAAGTATCTCCCACCTCAAACACCAGAAGGTTGTCGCATCGCTTTCATGTTTCGTAATCAAGTATGTGTAGCGAATGTTACGGGAGCAACTATTAATCCGATTCCATACAACACGTATACAAGAGCAATTAAAATCTGATTTGGATAAACGGATGAAATTTGTCGATGGTTAATTAGAAATATGAACACCATCTCGATTTCCTAAGTAATATCTTAATTACTGATGAATCCTCTTTTACAAAAAACGGCATTGTAAATTATTAAAACACTCACACTTGCGCGGAAGAAAATCTGGGACTCTATTTTCTTTTTCAGTTTAGCCTCCGGAACCACCGTATGATATTATTTTGGGATGAATGAGGATAATATGTAAGAATTTTTTATGAAATTTAGGCTTCTACAGCCTCAGGTCCACCGTTCCTGAAACGTGTAGTTCATTGAAACTCAACCAATAAAAAACACCGGTATCCACGATCTAGTATGCAAGGTTATGAAGGTTTAAAGCCTTTACTATGTTTTGAACCTTAGAACTCTCGACTTCAAAATCAGCTGATTGCGATGACAAAGAACACCGCTATTCACGATCTATTTCCAGCGCACTTCATCGTTTAATGTGTGGTATGGTCTTCTTAGTGATATCTCAAACGCCCTTTTTTCTTACCGTCAACGCTCTATGAGAACGGTACTTGCATTTTTTGTAAACAAATCTCATGGAACTCTTGGAAAAGGTTTCACTTGCAGGTAGAGTGCAGATGAGGCTTTTCAATGATGGCGAACCTGCTCACTACTGTCTTGATGTGATGAATCATTTAAATAACACATTTAGTAAGCAATAGATTAGTCGAAACGGACCAGTAAATTGGCCATCTAGATCTCTCGATCTCGCGCCAGCGGACATTTTCCTTTGAGGTTGGAAAAGTCGTTAGTCTATTGCACTTGAATTAGCACATAAGAAGAACTTTGATATCGTACAATATAGAAACTGAAGCAACTATTAGGAATAGTAATGATGCTATTAGACGTACCCGGATAACATGAATTTACCGAGCTGAATTATGCGTTGAATAGAATAGGGCCACATTGAGCAACTTCTTTGTATAAATGTTTGCAGCTTTATCAATTAACCAATTTAATATTTAGTATTTTTTTAGAAAAAAACAAAACTATTTGACTGTGATTTTTTTATATATATCTTTTATTTATTTTCTTGTTACTTAAAAATCTTCTTTTTTTTTCATTTACATTATTTTGTTCACACATTGATAAAAATTGATTTGCTTAAAATCGTATCACTTTCCGATTGCTTTTGTGCGTTTTGTTTCTGATTAAATTTAACTTCTGAAATTTGTGTATAATTTTAATAGACGTTATTCAAACTAATTTTCTTAGAATTAAATTCTCTACAAAGTTGACTAGAAACATTTGTTTGTTTATTGTTAAATTAACAAAGTTATTTTATTCCATACCTAAAAAAGTGTATAACCGAAAAAACATTTTCGTGTTTTACCCCGTTTTTCTTAAAACCTAAGTAATATAGAGTTCTGGGACCACTTTTATTCAATTTCTTAGATTAAAAACTATAAGGAAGCACAAAATTTACCCTCGATTTTTCCCCCAAGAATTTTAGTACGGTTTAATTTCACAGAGGAAGCAGGAAATAGAGCTAAATTTTTCACTATCCGAAACTTGCTAACGAACCGTTTTCAGACCGATGTTTATATGATCGTTTTTTCTTATTTTTGGCTATAGAATCATCTGCTAATAAATAGATTGCCATGAAATCTGGAATACACGATATATGAGAGATACGATATATGTGTATATGTATATATATATAACGTATGTATATACCAGCCAGCTAGTCGTTGGAAGAAATTAATTACAAAATCTCTTTGACAGCAAGTTCCTGCATCAGTAAATAATACTAAGATAAAAAGAAGTCAAATCTATAAAGAAGAATGATTTGTCACAAAGCTAAACCTAACCTCTTAACAATTCACGCCCTGCTTTATTTACACTGTTCAACCCAGCCAATCTCCCAGAAAAGGCACGCAAAGGACAATCATTAACTATGTATTCTACGATTTGAGTATCAGTTTCACAATAACATGAATAAAAGTCACGTCAGTCCCCATTTAAAATTCCAATAAGCTGCACCTTTCCACTCCGGTACGGAAACGATTCAAGACAGTCCAATCCTTTCGAGGAAGGTTCATTCCACTTATTTGAGTTAGGGATTAAAATTTTTCCCGTCCGTCAAATATATCCCAGGATTGGTTTAAGGCAAAAAATCCTTTTCAATTAACTTGGAAGCTGACCTCAAGGGTGGGTTTCTTGCCCTGAGTCACCCTTCTCGGAAAGGGATATCTTGCAGGATGGGAGGTGCAGAGAACATCTGATATTGTTTTACTCTCCGAGTAATTCCTCCTTGCACCGTATTTAGGAAGAGCAATATTAGACAGCACTGGGAGTCATGGGAGAGATGGGTGCCACTAATTGTCCTAGTGATTCTATTCAGCTGGATATCGACTTCCCTAACATGAACATTATTTAGTCATTAGCGCACTAATCGGCGCAGGAATAAACTAAGGACAAAGCTGTGGAACGCAGCTCTTAAGCATCGGCTCCTCAAGTTGATCCAGCGAGATGCTGTATAATATTGGTCGTGGTTCTTACCTTCGCCGTAGTGTTTTGAAGGTGGCCTATGAAAGTTAGTGAGCGATCTAGAGTAACTCCTACGTACTGCGGTTGTTCGTTATGTTTAAGTCTCACATCATCAAAACAAATATTAAGTTTAATTTTAATTAGTCGATTCCTCAAGTGAAAGCAGGCTACTTCCGGGTTGGGTTTGAGCTTCCAGGTTCTAAAATAATGTTTAAGGGCAGCAAGATCATTGGTGAGTGTGGCTTCTGTATTTTGGAAGTCCTTATGTTGATAAGCTAAAGTAGTATCATAGGGATAAACTTCCTGCAAAAGTAACGGAATTAGCTACAGTAATTTTATTTATAACGTAAAAACAATAACTTAACAAAATTTGGATATTTTTGTTAAATTGCAAATTAAAAAATCAGTACAACGAAACAATAAAATAAATGCTAATAATCCAATACAAGAGAAACAATACATTTTTGAATATTTTTTTTGTAAATATTAATAATTAACTGTTAAGTAGCACGCTGTAAAACTAATTCCAGTTGGATATTACGCTCATTTTTAAAAAAATATCTTTTAAGCCCCCATTAACATCCTTAGTACTGATATACTTCAAATATATCCTATAATCATGAATATAAAACTTACAAATAAATATTTCGATCGATTAAAAATTGTGCACGTAATAATAAAAGTAAAAAATCTCTTTTTTTATTTTTATTTTTTAATGAAGATATTAAATTTTAATTAATCTAAATTTTCGGCCGTGTACTATGTATATGAATAATTTGTGGAATAAACGAGCTTGCGTTAGGACAAAGAAGTTTGCCAACCGACAAAGAGGGGATATAAAAAATACAAAACGAGTTGATGACAATGAGAAGTAGCTTATACGTGACAAAAAAATACGTTATAACAAGGTATAAGTGGCTATTAACAGTACAATATCCCTAATTGATCTAAGTGTTTTAATTTGAAAAGGTTTTACACTTATAAATACACAACCCTTTTGTTTTATTCTTTCAATTATTTACTTTTTTTAATTAAAAAATTAGATGAAATACATAGGGACAAACACAACACAGTAATATCTTTTTTTACATATGTTTATAAATTAAAAATTATCAGTTGTTATTAAAAAATTACGCTATTCTCAAATCATTTTTAATGTTATATCATTAGTATTGTGTAGTTATCATAAGGTAATACGAAAATAACAAATAATTGTGTTTGATTCATAGACTGTAAATCAGAGAACGATAAAAGATGTTGTGGAAGAATATGAAAAAAATAAGCATTTTATGATATAAGCATAACATAAAAATCTTTGACAACTTTCATAATTTGGATTTTCTGTATATATATTCACTAAATATTAAGAATTCTTTGGTAGAATTTTTTTTTTAGATGAATATGAATTTAAAAACATTTGTTATTCACCAGTTTTTATTCCAGTAAATACAAAGGAATCTATATTTTTAAATACTTTCCTCTAATTTTTTAGATTCTAATTTTTTGGATGTGTTCTGTTTTGGAATAATATATCACAATATTAAAATATTAATGAAGATTTTTAATTTGTGGTTACTGCTTTGGAAATAAATATCTAAAGATCGCTCTTATTTATTTCTATATATTTTATTTATTTATTTATATATATATTTTATCTACATATTTTATTTATTTATTTCTATATGCAGACTTAACTATATTCAAATTGTTTTTTTTTTCGAATATAAAATAAAAGGTAAAGAAGTATTTTGAAATATTGTTCCAAAAAATGGTGGTGAAAGTTATTAATTAATCCAATTTAGCCTCTCCAAAAATAAGCTTATTTTAAAACTACATCATTTACTTAACTGTAACTACGATTTTTTTCAATTTAAATCTTTGTTTTAAAATATTATCCTTTTTTAAATTAATAGTCTTTTTTAAACAAAATATCGATTGTAATGCTTCATCTTGTATATTTTTTTAAATAAAGAAAATCCAGTAAGACAATGGATAAAATTTTTTTCGATATTTTAAACCGATACATATAGGTATGTATATTCACTTTTTTGTAAAGGATAAAGTTTTTTTTATAAATTATTAGTTGCAATAATTATTATTAATTTTATCTTAATTTTTTTATGAAACGTTTATCACATAAATTCTGAAAACTTGCTCATTGAAATACGGTATTGAAATAACATGTAAAAAAATATGCCTGTCCGGGATTCGAACTTGGAACCGTTTGAATTGAAGCCAGAAACTTTACCGCTGCAGATAATATTTTATAATATATATTTTTTATACAAAATACATAATTCTGTATAAGTATTATAGATAGATTAACATTTACAATAATTTAGTCTAATACTGCTAAAATTCACATTATTTTAAAAGTACAGCAGGATTCTTCTGTCGAAAAGTAAATTAAAAAAAAATTCTTCAGTCATTTCTTTTACATTACTTTCAGAAATAGTGATTTTTTTAATAAATCAAAAAGTTATTTTTAAATAATCATGGTAACGTTGTATCATGTCAGTTACAAAACTGAAATTCCTCAACGGTTGATTAAAATTTTATAAGTAGCTATTTTGTCTACTTAAATTAGCCCTTTTAACCGTTTGAAAAAAAAGGTAGAAAGGTAGAAAGAAAATGGTCGAAAGGTTTAGAAGAGCTTGCATTTATTTTTTTTACTCTTCGGATTGAAAAATTCGGAAATTATTATAAACAAAATAGGACTTAGCAGGTTGATATAAATCAGTATATATTCATCTCGGTAAAAAACGCAACCGGGAAATTCCCTCCCATCTTAATTTCTCTAGAAGACGTGGTATGCACATTATGTCGCTTTCAGAACAATTCATTTCAGGTCACTTGCAACCTACCGTTAGAACACTTTATATGTTATATTATGTATACATACACACACACACACACACACACAGAGAGAGAGAGAGAGAGAGAGAGAGAGTGTGTGTCCCACGAAGAAACTGAGAAACTTTCAGGAAATATTCTACTAGTGAAAATAATGTAAAAGAATTATACAAACATAGGTCTGGAAACGCTTTATTTTTCGAGTGACGACTAACAAAAGATTTCGCCCGGATTTCAGCTCTTCTAATAAAAAGAAACCCTACTGTAATTTTTGGGACCCAAATTAAGGAGTAACGTTGGTAGTTTCTTATGTAATTTGTGCTGGAAAATAGGATAAAACATATCCCAGAACTGCAACTACAGTAGTTTTTAAGATATTCGACGTAAAATATAAAATTCGGTGTCGAAAAACAAGTTTTTTTATAAGTTTGTAGTACAATAGTTTTGTTAAATGACTAATAAATGCGGAACATTTAGAAGCAAAACCTGTAGAGAATTTAATTATAAGAAAATTACAGTAATTGTAGCCAATAAAAAGTAAAAAAACTTTTGAAAATTGGCTTTTTATCAAAACAAAATAGACGAAAAGTAATCAGAAAATAGTATTATACTATACCTGATAAACATTATTTTTGAAAGGAATAGCGCTAATTACTGAAAATAATTTTAAAAGAAACACACAATTATTTATAAAACAATTTTAGCTGTGTGTATTCAATAATTTACACAGGTAAAACGATATAATTACGTAAAAAAAAAATTGAAATGTATGTTACTGTATTTAAAGAAAATTTATTATATAGTTTGGCAGTATTAACAGTTGGTCAACAATGAAAATTGTATACTTCGTTTAAATCTGTTGTCATAAATCATCAACAGATAAAGGAAGTGTAGTGTTATCATATCGTGTATAAAAATGCCGTTTCAATTTCCTAACGATGAAAATGCTGATATAATTTTTGTTACGGATTTTATATTAAGAAATTCGAAGCTGTTCGACGTGAATATCAGGAGAGATTTTCTGGAAGGTGGATTCCAAATCCTAAAACGTTTTCTTCGGTGTATCAACATTTTCGAACGAAAGGGTCATTTCCAACGTATTCGTTTTCTGTAGAACGTCAAGTAAACCACTGTGTTAATGATGAAGATCGTGTGATTCAGCATATTCAGCGTAACCCAGGCACTAGCGCAAGGAGAATTTCATGTCGCACTGCTTTGTCATAAAACAAAGTGTGGTGCATTCTACGGAAAGAAGATGTTTATCCTTTCCGCCTGCAGAAGGTTCAAAATTTACAGCCAACAGATTACCCCCAGCAGTTGAACTTCTGTCATTGGCTTCTAGACAACGCCGTAAATTCAATTTAATTTACTTATAAAGCCACCTCTACGAGAAACGGAGTCTTCAATTCTAAAAATAGTCATTTATGGAGCGAAGGTGATCCAAATTATATATTGGAAACTAGTTTCCAACATAAATTTCACATTAATATTTGATGTGGCATTATTTATGACAAAATTAAGAAACCATTTTTTTTTTTACAAACTAGTTTTCAAGTGATTTTCTAGTTATATGTTATAACTGTCCTTTTTTCTTTAGCAGTTAGAAATCCCACGATTACTAATTTCTTAAACTGGATTAGACGTGGTGGATCAATCGATTGGCCACCACGATCACCTGATTTAACGCCACTAGATTATTTCATTTGGGGCCGTATGAAAACGACAGTATACCGAAAGAAAGTTAATACTAAAGAAGAGTTACTCATTAAAATACGAAATGCTATTGAATTTCTACGAAACGATCCTGAGATGATACGGAAAGCCACCTGAAATATTTTACATCGGGCAGAGTGCTGTGTACATAGTAAAGAATGGAATTTCGAACAATTACTGTAACCGAGGTTTGTTATTCTGTAGCATTTATGATTTCAAGTTTTTATTTACCTTTCATTGGCTGTATTTACATTAATTTTTTCAAATTAAATTTATTCTGTACATGTTCTGTTACTAAATCTTTCACATTTATTAATCATTTAACAAAGCTATTGTACTACAAACCTAAAAAAAAATTGTTTTTCGACACCGAATCGTTTATTTTACGTCGAATATCTTAAAAAATACCGTAGTTGCAGTTCTGGGATATGTTTTATCCTATTTCCCAGCACAAACTACATAAAAAACTACCAACTTTACTCCTTAATTTGAGTCCCAAAAATTACAGTAGGGCTTCTTTTTATTAGAAGAGCTGAAATCCGTGCAAAATCTTTCGCTAGTCGTAATTCAAAAACAAAGTGTTTCGAGAACTAAGTGTTAATGAGATTTTTTCATTATTTTCACCAGTAAAATATATCTTGAAAGTTTCTCCGTTACTTCGTGAGACATTCTGTATATTTGTACGTTCATAAACATGTACAAGACTTTTTAATTTCTTAATACCATTAAGCAATATTTAGGCTGTTGGATGGATAATAATTTAGTTAAATATATACAAAATCAAAGGATAATCTTATTGGTACTATAATATCTTACCGGTACGTTTTTATAGATTATATGATAAATTCAAAAAATAAACAAATAAAAATAGGATTTTATGCGGAAAATTAACTGCGAAATACAAAAAAAAAATGTCGACATCATTTTTAAAGAAACGTGCTTAATGTAATACCTTTTTTTATAATTCCTGTTTAAGTAAAATAGGTTCATAGAAAAGTGCTGCGTGAAAGGAAGTAGGTTGTCATTCTGGCATGGTTATTACTAAACGAAGAATTGTTGACTGTATTTTTACTGACGATCGTTACCTTCATGAACCAATGTCACATTCGTGCACCGCATTTATTTAATAAGCAAATAAGCATGCATCGATTATTGAACAATTAAATAAGAACATAAAAAAAGAATGTTTGTTACAAACTAGTAATAATATGGACCCTTTAATTTCCTTTTCTATTCCTGTTATTAATTTTTTTCTTCTTTTTTATTATTACAACACGTCTTGTACAATTACCTAGTTATGTTGTTATACTGGTTTTGCTCTGTTTTGTTTTTTCCTTTCTTTGAATACAGGTTATGATCTATCCGTTCGTTTAAAAATATTGATCAGTTATTAAATCAGGGTTTATTTAAATCTAAAACCTTTGTGTAACACCTTATTTTGGAAATAATTGTGTACTATCGTTTTGATTTATACGTCGATATAAAATTTTTAACCGTAAAATTTAAGAAAATTACAACAAAAATCGCAAAATACGTATTACCAAAAAATTGGTTTATTTATTTTTACAATTCTTATGAAGAAAATGTTTTAAATCTAGTTATATAACTTTCTTCATCCGGGTAGGCCTACTGAGCAATACATATTGTAATTCATTGTTGTTTGCTAAAAAACAAACCGTTACAGGAATTAATAATAGTCATTTAAACTTAAAAAAAGGGATTAAGAAATTTGAAAAAGATAAAATAAATTCCAGTTTGAAATTGAAAATATACCATACAGGAAAGTTTCAAACAAATTTTAAATAAAAATCATTAAAAAATATGTATATATCTTATTATTAAATTTTAATAAATACAACTTGATTCTAACAGATTTCATTGTCTATTAAGAGAAGACTTCTGTGTTTTTTTTTTTAATCTTCTGCACATAAATTATGATTTTTTTCTTATTCATTTGTAGCTGCAAGAAAAAACTGAGTGAGAGAGTAAATTAAAAATGAGGGTTATTAAAAAAGGGTTGGTTATTAGCAACAGTCATTTATTTGCCCGTTTTAAAAATATTATATTTTATTTCCGCCCCCCAAAACCTTAATTATTCTTATGTTCCAGAACATATCTTGTTCAGTAATCTTAAATTTCCTATCATGTACATGTTAAAAACAAACAATATTAATTATTTATAATTATAGACTACGATTTCTGCGAAATACAAGTAATATTTTTTATTAAATAGGTCAGACAACGAAAAAATATTTAATAAACATTTTAATTACTATTTTAAAATCTCCAAAATATTTGTTAAAAGCCAGGAAATTGGGTAAATTATTTTAATTTTCCATCAAGATATCACAGTTTAAAAAAAAAAAAACAAGAATGATAAAATTTACCAAACAAAACCTTTGGAAGTTATATAATTTTAGTTATTTTATACTAGGTTTATTTTTTTAAAAGCGATCAAAATATATGTTGGAAATTAAGGATCAGTTTGATTTCACAAATAATTTTGATGTAAAGGAGGTTTTTGGTTTTATTTTAGTAGATTAATTTTAAAAGGCAGATTTGAGAAGAAGAATCTTTCTTAGATTTAAGAAAGGTAATTTGACTGTGTAGGATGGGAAAAATGTTTAAACTTTAAAGGATATTGGAAGAAAACATAAGGAAAGATCAGGAAGCAGTGATAAGGGTAGAAGATGAAGAAAGACAAGCTCTGATTAAAAAAGGAGGATGAAACTAAAATTGTAGTATCTTACTGTAGTTTTTCAATTTTTATATAGAGAATCAGGTAGGAATTAAGAACAAATTTGTGACTGCAGCATTATTTTCCTTCGCGGAAAAAAATAAAAATGTTATAGCTCTTTCGGCAGAAACTAAAATAAATTCAGTTTGAAAATAAGTAAGGATAAAACAATGGTAATGCGATAGGAAAATACTAGGACGTAAACAAAAGATAATATCAAACATGATTGTAAGAATTTGAAACGTATTTTTTTAAGTATTTGTGTGAACTGCAACGTTTTATGTTAACTAAACGTAAAAAATAATTTTACTTGAAAAAGAGATAAAACAGTTCAAGGTATGCATAACCTCAACTAAACAGTAAAAAATTTTTTTAAATATTTTGCATCACAGCCTTTTTTATATTATCCTACTGAAAAATTGTTGCAGACCTGATAATCATTTGATTTAATTTGACCATGATCTTGAATCGAATAAATGAATGCAGATTTAAACTTTTAGATTTACTTAAAATAGATAAATCAATAAGGTTAAAATAATTTTTACGAGTACGTAGTTCGAATTGTTATTATATATATATTTCTATGAACAAATTCAATTAATATAATGCATGAAATTCTATTAAATAGCACAAATATGTGTACAAAAATTCATGAACAATTTATTTTTTATCGTTGTAATTTTCCATCTGTTACGAGCTTTAGCGGAAGGAATTTCGTGAAACGTGTGCGGTTGGATGCTTTCCTTTTTGTCAGACTACTGGTAGAAGGCAGAAGAACATGATTTTAATGAACGATCATTCATTTATTAAACGAGTAAAGTGTAACTTAACTTAATTATAAACAAAAAAACTTGTATATTATTCAGATAATTTTACATTTATTAATATTTTTTAATACGTTAATATAAGATTCATTCATTAAAATTACATGAACGTTTTTAATCAATGAAAAGTGCACGAAAGATATGTTGTAGTTTAATTTTCTAACAAATTTTTTACGTTTACTTTTTTAACCTACTTTACTTTGTTTTTAATATAATTATAAGCATATTTTACTATAATTATTAGGCATTAATTTTTCCTCAATTTATAAGCTGCAAGTTTATCAAAATAGATACAACCTACATCTAATAAGTTAATTAAACTTGGAATTTAAAGCTACGTTTATGTTTTTAAAATGTTAGTGATGGAGTACGGGGGTAGACGGAATCAAAGGAACACTTATTCGGTTCAGCGAAGATGAAGAGAATGATAGATAAATAGAGAGAGAGTGCTAGAGAGAAAGAGTGAAAGAGATAGAGGTCGCGGTATAAAAGTCAAGGTTAACCGTTGAGCCCCGTTGAGAGGAGCAATTAGTTAGGCCTACCGCTGTGAAAATCCATGTTACCTTCCACCGGTATAAAATAAGATTAAAAAAAAAAAATACTGAAAAAAAATAGAATTCACAGGATTCTTAAGTTGTTAACAAGATCATTAACGGCCTTGCAGTATACAGAACATAACGAAACAACCTCCCCCTAAGAGAGCGAGCAGATGTGCGCGCGCAATAGTCATCATCATTAACCCCCCACCCGCGACTAACCGACCGATGTAGTACCAAATACCTCAAATATCATTAACCCTTCGTAATATTAATACCTTAATATAGAATCTATAAACAGACCATAACCGGTTATAAAATTATGTGAGAATTTTAATTCATAATTTAAATAAATTTAAAAATAAAATACAACAAAGTTACAAGTAACGGATGGCGGGTTGAATGAAAATTTTTCCGGGTATGTTTAATTTATCCTGAAAAATATTTACATTTTTATATTTATTGTACCGTTCTAACACAAGCATGCAATGGAAAAATGAAGCGATGCGTTCGTAAGATTTTATTCCTTCGGTGATCATCGCTTCATTTTTTAATTTAAATTTATATGTAAGATAGCTGGAGTTAAGTAATGAGGTAAATACGTAGTTATTAATACAAATAATGGAAAAAATAAATTATTAATTAAAATAGATTCCACGAGTTCCATTGAAGAACTTAACAATTTATTTTATTGTTAAAAATCTAATGTGGACACCACGTGACTTCCTTGTACGCCTATTAAATTACATATACACATTGTTTCCTGCATTTCATTTAAACTTATTTCATTTGAAAGTGATATACGGTCCTCCAGTCCTTTAATAAAGTGGACAGTTACACAATTGCGTTGTAGTGGCAGTTACACATTGCATCACATTTTTTTGTGGTGTCCGTATCAGCATTTTATATTATTTTATATATTAATTTTGTTTCACGTCGTCAAATAGATATGTGGTGTAAGTGAGAAGTACCGAATCCATAACTATGAATACGTCAGTTTGAATCAGACTTCATATACATATATTTGTTTAACTTTTTTAATTTAAATATCGATTTATTAATAATTATTAACCTCTGATAGTAAAAAAATTTGAATTAAAATGAAAAGGACATAAAATTTTATTTCAGTAATAACTTCTGATATTTTTCATATTTTTTTTGTATTATTATTGAATTATTTTTTACTGTTATTTTTTTTACAATCAGAGGTTAATGATTATTAATAAATCAATATATTTAAAATTAAAAAAAAGTTAAAAAATTATGTATATGAAGTGGGATTCGAACCGATGCGCCTTCCCCTTCTAAGATCCAAATATTTCATTAATTAAAAATTTTATTTGACTATAACTCTGGAACCGATGAAAATAAGTATCACTTATGATATATCGTTGAAAAGGTCTCAACAAGGGCTTATTACTGCAGTTAAGAAAAAGTCAAAGATCCAAATTTATTTAGAGGTCTCACTGTATACAAATTTTTTTCCCAGTCGATTGCAATCAAAAGGGGAGGTGCACAACTAGATGGTACAACAGTCCTAAATACAAAATTAAAAAATTCTACGCCTAATCGTTTTTGAGTAAAGCGAGATAAATACGTACGTACAAACGTCATCCTGAAACTAGTCAAAATGGATTCAGGGATGGTCAAATGGATATTTCCGTTCAAATGTGAAAACCAAAATTTTTCGCGATTACAGTACTTCGTTTACTTAGTACAAGTAAAAAAAAAAAAAAAAGGCTAATAGTAGTTTTGAACTGGGCTTAGGAATGTCACGTATTACTCTAAAGTTTGTTATCGTTTGTTTCAAATCTTTCATCGAGGGGGAAAAAATTTTTTATTGTTAATTACAGTAAGTTTAAATATATATTACGAACCAATAAATTTAGAGCAATTTCGCCTTATTTTAGAACTCAAGATAATCTGATTTGTAAAATTTAATTAAGTTCGGTTTAGCCTTTCAGAAATTATCGTGTCTGACAAACATATACAACTATTCTATAATTTACTCGCTTCTTGATATAAAAGGAAACATAAATAATCCGGTATTGATAATATCTGACATGTTGTAAAGTCTTGAAGTAAGTAGTAGTCAACTCTTTTAGTACACGTTTCGTAATTTATTTTTAACGGATTACGAATAGCAAAAATTAACATATTTAACTATCTTAATTTGAATTCAGTAAAAATAATCATAATTTATAAAAATAAAATCGAGAGGATCTTCATTAAAGATAGGTAAAATTATTTCTGTACAATTAGTTCTTTTGAAAAGGCTGATAATTTTTAATTATTATTGCAGTGCCTTCTGACAATTTAGCGATAATTTGAACGTATCAGATACTTTTTTAAGGATTTTATGTTTAATTATTGAAGAATCTTAACAATTGTTAGATTTTAACCGACTGCGCCTGTCCCGTAAAAATTACATTTACAAAAATGCTATCGTTTCCTTTATTTTCTATCAAACCAGATGATACAACTATATCCCTGTAACGTAGCACCACGATTCGATGTCGAGACAGTAGCTTATAATGTTTCCGTTACCATTCTTACTAAGTGACCGACACATTTAAGAAACCTTCCTTAAGTTTTATTTAAAATTAAATAAATTTTTTTTTTAGAAAATCAATTTTATTCTATCGATGACCTATTCTAAGTGATCCTAATTTTTAAAAATATACTAAATTTTTTGTATCTTCGAGTAACAGATAATTTCTATTAACGCCTATAAATTACTATTCATTTGTATTTATTTGTTTGCAGTTTTCACATGTCCTTTTTATTTCATTTAATTATTAT
This sequence comes from Lycorma delicatula, assembly GCF_047948215.1. Classification (NCBI taxonomy): domain Eukaryota; kingdom Metazoa; phylum Arthropoda; class Insecta; order Hemiptera; family Fulgoridae; genus Lycorma; species Lycorma delicatula. Next base: position 52,525,082 of record NC_134458.1, read on the forward strand.
TTTTATATATATTAATATGATTTTAAACAATGATTTTGTTTTATTCTTGTACCACTTCTCTGATCTATGTTTACCACGTTTTCTCTTGATTTATTCAGAAAGATTCTATAAAATCTCTTTTTTATCTAAGGAATGGTACCTACTCATCCCTGATAGTATATATATTATACCATCCAGTTACGTACGGATTAAAATTAAATACTTATTTATTTAGTATAATTGATTTTATGCGTTAAACAGGTTTTAAAAATTATAAAAACATAAAATTTATATATGATTCAGATGTAGTAAAATATGGTATAATTTTATGGGTATTGACCAAATAATTTTACGTTAATTTTGCTGTATTTGCCATTTGTTTCTTTGAACTGAATGATTGACGATAACATTCTTTAAATTACAAAATAAATTTAGTTTTTCCTCATAATTTTGTATATCGTAGGAATTTTTATAATTCGATAATTTTCTACACCTGATTCCAAAAAAATTGGTGGACCGTAGATTTTATTGGTTTAATAAAACTCTAAACTGATTTTTACATCTACTTAAGTCGATTTTCTGCGTATAAATTGGAATAAAAATATAGAAAATAAAAAATTTATTAAGATATTTATTTATTTTATTTTACAAAAAAAAAGTTTAATTTCTAACTTTTATACAACTACAACTAATATTAATATATTTTAATTGTATAATTAAAAAATTGATAGTTCACTTTGATTTAACCTAAATGGATCTCTTTAACGGTATAAAAAACGTTCAATCGAGAAATCTAAAATATAAAAAAAAACATAAAAAAAAACAAAAAGCCGATTTAAAATTTGCTAAAAAATTGAGTTGATTATGGGTTAAAAAAATATATTAAGTAGGCTATACGTTGAACAAAAGTGGGGTCAGGTTAGAAATAACAATTTGAAACCGGAAGAGTAAGTATTAGATTCTTAGCCGTTCTATGTTTCTGCATATAACAGTTTTAATCATAAACGATAACGACGTCTATTTGAAAAAGATCATTTTCCTTGATGGTTATAGCTGCCGTTCGACCGCTAACTATTAAGGGAACTAGTCGGATACGAGAACCCGACGCTGTATAAGACCGATTGAGTACAGCGGTATCGACACCTGTGGCCGAGAGAGAAGAGGAAAAAGAGATCTTTATCTCTCAACAGCAGTACACGGAAGCGTTTACACCGCACCACTCAATAAGCGTTCGATGTACGCCCTGATGGTCGGCATACCATCATCCTCTGTAATCATCAATTTTTTTGTAATTCTAGTCGCTGCAGAAACATATTTTACCGTTATCGACTACAAGCCAACAACTTTACCCGAGTACCTGCAATTAAATATACCCAAGTCGTGAACTTTGAACGTTTCTAAAATCGCTGTAAAACGGCTCCTCGCCTACAACACAAGAGAGCAAACCTTCAAAATGTTAACTATCGATACCTCTCGACCGATTATTAAAAAAAATATATATAATAATAAAAAAATAGGCTGTATCTTTCGATATCTACAACGATGGTGAGTGTTATCGATCGCCTAATCTTTATAACGAGTTACATCAAGAAATGTTTATGTACCCTTTTTATCCGATAATTCTACGATCGACAAAAATATTTTTAGCCGTAATATAGCGTAAGAGTAGAGTGTACATTAATTAACATGCACGTAAAGTTCTTCCTTTAAACCAGCGCTGATTTTGATAAAAGATAATCAGTTTTAACTAAACTGCAATTATCTGTCCCATTACCATTTTCTTATTTAAATACTTTTTCATTCGAATGTTTTACTATTTGCAGTTTTCCTTCGTAAAAACTGGTTTGTCTTTGTGTACCTAATCAAATAAAACAATAAAACTGTACTTTTTTTAAAAAGGTATTCTACCTTCGTTGAGGAAGTAAAAAAAATTTGTAGCTTTCTTACAGCTTCGTTGTGGCCATACATACCAGTTACAAATGTTCGAGATACTTTCCATACAAACAGTTTGATTTTTCATTTTATGATTATAACAATATAACGAAAATTATACCAGTTGGCCACTGAAAAACTGAAGGGTTTGAAAAAGTCATAACTTGTTCGTTTTCAGTCTTTTTTTGCAAGTTATAGAGTATATCTTGTAGATTAAAGTGGCTACTTGTGATGTCCAGCAACTAATAAAACTCATCGAGTTTTTTTATTCCGGTGAAAGATCAATTATTCAGGCTCAGAGAAAATATGACGACATTTTAATTTCAGAGTAACTCCTAGCGGTAACATGATTCGGGACCCAATCACCCGGTTTGAAAGAACCGAATTAGTAGGCGATCTTCCGGGAAGAGGTCCTAAGCGCACTGATGCAGCGATGGAAGCTGTACGGCAGAGTGTCTTTGAGGATTCATTTGCCTCTACCCATCGTCGCTCTGCTCGACTAGGTATCGCCAGAACACCGCTTCAGAAGATTCGGAAACTGGATTTAAAAACTTTTCCATACAAGATGCATATAGTCCAAACTTTACCACCTCAAGATACTCAACAGGGCCTGCAGTAAGCCACTAAATTTCAACACCTTCTTTCTTTTTCTTGTTTAGCCTCCGGTAACTACCGTTTAGATAATTCTTCAGAGGATGAATGAGGATGATATGTATGAGTGTAAATGAAGTGTAGTCTTGTACATTCTCAGTTCGACCATTCCTGAGATGTGTGGTTAATTGAAAACCCAACCACCAAAGAACACCGGTATCCACGATCTAGTATTCAAATCCATGTAAAAATATCTGGCTTTACTAGGACTTGAACGCTGTAACTCTCGACTTCCAAATCAGCTGATTTGGGAAGACGCGTTAACCACTAGACCAACCCGGTGGGTTAAATTTCAACACCTAACTAGAGATAACTTTTGAACAACTTAATAACAAGTGATGAGGCCTATTTTCATTTAAACGGGTATATCAATAAACGAAACTGCAGATTTTAGGGTACTGGGGATCCCAGGGAATTACACCACCATCAATTGCCTCCCCAAAGATGCACTGTCTAGTGCGGTATTGTGGCTGAAAGAGTTATCGGCCCCTATTTCTTTGAAAATGAGAAAGATCAGCCAGAAAGAATCAACGGGGCTCTGTATAGGACGACAATGCTTGAAAATGTTTTACGCCCAGAGCTCGAAAATAATCATAGGTATGGTTTAAACTTAATAGAGCTATTACGCACATTGTCAGGGTGACGATGGACCTCTGCGAGAAATTTTCGGTGAATGAATAATTTAAAAAAAATGCCGAACTTGTTTGTTCTTCGCGTTCACCTGATTTGATGAGACCTGAAGACTTTTTGTGGAGTAAAAGAAGGGTTTACGTAAATAAACCTCGAACAATTCAAGAACTTAGGAAGACCATTCGAGCCGAAATTCTACGTTTAGGACCTGAAACCTTGCATACAGCCATAGAAAATGCTGTGGAAAGAGCCTGTATTTGCGAGCAGGAAAATGGTGCGTCGAGGGACGTTGCACACCTAATACTGAAAAAAATCTATAAATTATATTTCCAAATAAAATAATAAAAAAATTTAAAAAATGTATGTTCGTAAAAGTTATTTTTGTTTTATATAATTCAGTCTTTCAAGAATTTTTATCTAGAATTATTTACAATAGAATTAAGGACCAACTAGAAAGCGAGCTAGGCGATTACCAAGGTGGTTTTCGGCCTTGGCGCAGTTGTCCAGATCAAATTATTACTTTGAAATTACTTATAGATATTTATAATAGAAAGCAAAAACAGATGATTATTTCTTTTATTGATTTCAAAAAAGCGTACGATTGCATACATAGGCCTTCGATGTTAAAAATTCTGAGAAATCTCGGATCGGATCATAAATTGGTAAATATGATCGGTTTAACATTGACAAATACAAAATCTAAAGTGAAGTTTCGTGGCGAATTTTCCGAACCTTTTTACATAAAATCCGGACTGAGACAAGGTGACGGACATTCGCCTTTATTATTTAATTGTGCACGAGAATTTCTGATGCGCGAATGGTTTAAAATTAATTCAAAAAATATTCACATAGGATACAAAAGAGATAACTTAAATTTAAATTGCCTAGGATTTGCCGACGACTTAGCTTTATTAGCTAATAGTATCGCAGAAGCCAGAATACAAATAACAAGTATAGAAGAACTTGCGAATAAAATTGGACTTAAAATTTCTTACGAGAAGACTAAAATGAAGGCTATAGATCCTTTAGTTATTAATTCTGTGAATATTAATGGAAACAAAGTAGAACTTGTAGAAAAATTTAAATATCTTGGAGAGATTATTACTTGTAATTGTAACGAAAAACAAAATTGGACTGAAAGACTTAATAAATTATTTAAAGCGCTACAAGTAACCAAAAATACTTACAACAAAAAATCGCTCTCGATGAACACTAAAATTAGACATTACAAAACTGTGGTTAAACCGGTAATTACTTATGCGAGCGAGACTTTATTTAGATTAAATCAGAAAAATAGGACTGAACCTTTGCTTAAAGTTGAACGCAGGATTCTTAGAACCTGCATAAACAAAAAATATAAACATGAAAATCAGTACAGATTATTCCCTACTAAATTTCTGTACGAAAACTTGGAATCCTTAACTGATACTATGAAAAAGAAGCGAATTTCTTTCTGTGCACACTTGTTAAGATTACCGCAGGATAGGATTACTAAGTGAATTATCGATCGATTTTGGTCTTTAAAAAATCCGCCATTATGGATCAAAGAAATTAAAGAAGACATGCAAGAATTAAATTTGACTTACGAAGATTTACTTAATAAATCTGAAAAATTAAAATTTGTTATTAAAGATCCGAATACCAACTTTAAAGTAAGAACTTTTAATTATACAAAAAGGATTTATTCAGAAGAGGATCGTAAAGCAAGATCATTAAGAATGACTAAATATTGGGAGAAAGTAAAAGCTAAGAACTTAAAGGTCAAAAGATCGCCAAAAAAGACTTGAATTATTCTGACTAAAGTGGTCCTTTGCAGCCTTAAAAGTAAAAAAAAAAAAAATCAGGCTCAGTGGCCACACGGTATTTTATACAATAAACATTAACTTATATATATTAACGTAAAATAAATGTTTAATTATTTATTAAAATTCAAACAGATTTTTTCTCGTAACAAAATATTTGTGTGTGTTATATATCACAAGATTATTCAAGACAACCTGACATGATATATCTACCACTCATGAAAATAGTGTAGCTATTCTCAAGAATAAAAAATTCTTTATATGCATCACAGCCATATTATAAAGTAAAAAATTAACGTACTTTTGAGAAAAAATCGTTTAAATACCGATGGAATCCAAGTTGTGAATAGTTACAATAAATGGAGCCAGTCGTTCTAGTATTAACTGCTAATAATCGAATCAAATGCACTGATATATATATATATATATATACTCGTATATATCAGCTCGTTCTTGGATTCGGGTAATATATCCTCACCATTTAATAGGAAAAGCCAACACTTATTATTATTCTATGGTAATAGATTAAAAAAATGTCTATTTCAAATTATTTTCTGTATATGTAATATTTTAATCATCTTTGTAAACTACGTTTTAACTGATGTTTAGCTGAACTCGAATATTGTTTGATTTCTTATACATACTGAAAATAAAATTTGGCAGAGGAACGTATTATCTGTATTCTATATTCACCTCAAAACAGAAGCTTGTAAGTCATATAAATATCAGTATTATTACTATCAATTTTATTAATTACAAGCAGACCCGGCAATGCTTCGCAATTGCCAGATTTGAGCCAGAATCTATATATTTATATATATATATATATATATATATATATATATATATATATATATAAATAGATTAAATGAACACAATTGAAAGTTTGATAAAACAAAATGAACATTACGGAACTTTACAAAATTTAACGTTTCCCTTTTACCCTTTCTTCCTTTCTCCCTTTCCTCATTTCCCCCGTTTCCCCTTTTTCTTTTCTCCATTTTTCCCTTCTTCCCTTTTACCTTTTTCCCTATTTCCTTTTCCGATTTTTCCTTTTATCCCTTTTCCCCGCACGTAAATCGGTCCAATAGTTTTTTAGTCTATAGCGAACACACAAATAAAAAACATTGAAATGGAATCGTAAAATATTTAGTTAGCGTGTGTTGCTTTTACGTCCAACAGATAATGCTGTTTTTCAAAAAAGCATGTTTTTACCTGCCACAGGTATGCCATCTTAAGTATATAAATAGTAAGTATATAAAAACACGCGCGTATTCGAATGCAACGTTGTACCAAAATTTCAAAGCAATCTGTGAAGAACTTTCGGAGATTTCAGATTTTGAACAAACGAACATTTACATTTTTATTTATATAGATTTTTATCCTATATTTTTTTATCTTTTTTTAGTATAATTTCTTGTACTTTTATTTTTACAAATTGTTTATTTTTTATTTCGTATACATTTTCATTATTGTACTACCTTTATAGAGTTAACATGGAACAGAGAAACACATTAATCAAAAAATAAAAGCAAAGAAAACAAATTATATTCAATATGTTCTACCTGTGTTTTTAAATAATTTTCAACTTCGATATTAAATTTTATAAATAACATCTAACTAAGCCCAATAATTATACTCAAATAAAAATCTTATTATTAGAATACTATTGTATAAAAATAAATAAATTTGTAATGTAATATTTAATTAATATTTGAAAATAATATATACCTATTCTTTTTTAAGATTTAAATATTTTTTATTTAGTTTTTCTTCTGAATGATAATACTATATATAATTCATTATTTTTCTTAGGAGTTGATTAATTTCTTGAATCTCATATCTATCCCAGCCTTTATTATGATTTAAGAATATAAAGCATCTGAAGAATAAATGGAAATAGTTTTCTTCGATAATAATAATATTCGTTATACAGCTAGTCTTGGTTGAATTTCAGTAAGTTTGGTATACTGTTAAGTACATACTTACCCGACTAAAGAAGGCGACAAGACACCACTTCTTTCCTCATTATACTTAATCGACCTGACGTGGGATGATTATTATTCTTTCAAATAGCTATCATTCTAAAACTGATTTTTCTTTGTACCTAGAATGTCTACAACCTTTAACGTTATGGCAACTAACATGTTTTTTTTTTTAAATACATTAACTGAAGTAGTTTTTATTTTAACATCTTTTAACTGTTATTTTTGTAGAACTGCTTTAATTTATAGAATAACGCGATGAGTAAAAAATGAGTAAAGGGACAGTAAAAAATCATAAATATATCAAAAATATAAATAGAAAATTTATTCATTAATTCCAAGCCTCTTGCGTTTCAAATAGCACATTAGATTACATGTACCCGTACTTACATACTAGTAAAATATCATACCGGTTGCCAAATTAGGTGATAAATTAGAAAATATTCATCGTGTAATTAAGTCTTATTTATTAGCCCAATTATTACAGGTTGTTCTTTTAATTTTTCATTAAAAAATATTAATATTACCGTTTTGGGGCGGGCGTTATTATAATTTCTTCTTTGCTGTTGTTATTTAAGTAATGATGTAGTTATTAAAAACCAACCATACAGCCACCTGTTGTGTATTGTTCTACTCCTAATTATATATATATATATATACGCGCACTCGCATATACACGCACGCGCGCGTGCGCACGGGAATAAAATCTGTGAACTAATGCAAACAGGTAGTCCTACGTACAGTTTTACCGTTTTTATCATTATTATTAATATTCAACTTTTTTTAGCACCTCTGCTAAAGTTTTTACAGTACTAAAGAAAAATGGAAAATGTCTTAATACACTGTACAAGATTGAAAAAATAATACAGATTAATGTAACAGCTCATCAAAAATATTTAAACTTCATTATATCAATTCGGAAACGGAGTTTTAAATGCTAAAATATAATTAATTAAAAAAAAAAAGAAAAAGAAAAATATTTGTTAAAATAATGAAAATATTTTGTTTTAACCATCTTCGTATATAGTTCTAATTTTTTGAATAAAAATTGATGTGGTGTACTCAATTATTACATCTCATAATTAATTGATGAAAATTTATTTGAGTTTTATTGTATAATAACCTCATTATCCACGTTTTCTGTTAAAAAAAAAAAAATTGTAATTATTACACTGGTTAAAGCTGAATATTAAGAAAATATATGTTCTGTATAACAAGAGGTCATTTTACTATGCTTTCGAAATGTAATAAAAAATAATAATTCAAACTTGTTTTGTATAATCTTCTTTTCCAGATTAAGCCCCCTATTTTTTCTGTATATTTGTAAATTTCTTTTTCACATTTCAGTTTGTAAATTCCATCTTCATATTTTAGTCCACGAATCAATCTTTCTTAAAATTCTTTTTTTTACTTTTACTATTTCTTCTGAAAAAGCTGCAGACATTAGGCCCAACACCTTCTTCTGGAAGGACTACAGTTTTATAGTGCCTCAATCTGCAGTTTTATGACAGGGATATTTTATTGTAAATTTTCTTCGTGAGATGATGGACAGTTTCCAATTTCGTTCTCTCTTCTTCATCCCATTTTTTTTTTTTTTCAGTTTTATTCAGTGGTATGATTTCTGCCAAGTATTTATATTTTTAAACTCTACTTATTTCTTTGTTTTCGGAAATTTTTAGGGTTTGAGTTTTGTTCTCTTTTTCAATGGAAAATAAGTTAATTTTTCCACAAGAAATTTGAAGACCAGTTTTGTCTGCACATTTGCTTAGTTTTTGAATTTAGCCTCGTCTTCATCTCTTACAAAAATTGCAATATCATTTGAGAAGGCTAAAATGTTTGTATTTATGAATTTAGTTTTGGTTCCCATTTTTATGGTTCGTGTATGTTTTACTTTTTAAGTGAATCCCTATTTATTACAGAATTTTTTTTTTTAATTATTGTTTTTAATAGAGTAATTTTCAGATCAAGCAATGTTTCCTGGCAAAATTGGGTTCCCATCGGTTTATCTTATTGTTTATATAATAAGCCAAAAGCTCATTTTTTTGTTGTTTCAGTCTTTCTTTTAGTTTTTTATACGTATCCTTAGGTACAAACAGGTCTTAACAAATCGATTTCTAAGTTTCTGCCCTTTCAACGGGTTTAATTTTAATTTTAGTTTCCGAAAACCGTGGCCAACTTCCTACATATGGTAAAGGAAACGTATAAGTTTTGATATTTTGCGTTGCCGCTATACGGAGGGCAATGTAAAATATTTTTTCACGGTTTTACTGATCCTTCTCAATTATTCGAAAGGAAGGTATTTGCAAAACTTTTTGTCGATTCTTTTCTGTACGGTTTATGTAACCTTTGTACTCATCCATATTTTTATATATTAATAAGCGAGCTGTTTATATGAATTAATTCTTTTAAATGTTAAATTTACGTTAAAATAGATGCACATTAATTTGTTCTATTAGAATAGTTTATTTTAAGATAATATAAAAACAAAAAATATGATTTTTTAATGATAATGAGCTTCACGGATTTCTTTTTTTCCTAGACATATTGTAATCCTGCGCACATATCTAAATAAAAATATCCAATATTCTAATCAGAGTAAAAAAATATTTATATAAAAATTAACATAATTTTTATTTTCCATCATGTAGACCATAAGATACGAATTAATTAAAATATTATGTTAATTTCAACTAATCATGAAAAAAGACTACGATTTATTATTTTTACACAAAAAGTTTTATTACAGAAAATGTTATCAGATTATAATTCTTGACTTTAGATATAAACAGAGTTCTTATCCTAAAAAGATCGTGTTTGTTTTATTAGATATTTAGTTTTTTATAATATATAAAAAAAAACGTCTGTCGTAGTAAGTGCCACAGAAGGGCAGACTTCCAGTTTTAGTTAAGAAAGAAAGGATGTTGCACTGCTGTAATGATTTTTGAAAATACGTAATATTGGTTTCGGTGTTTTAGCGAACTTTTGTATTTAATGTTACCTTAGTAACATGTGTTCTTTTATAATACTGAGACGTATTGTATATTGTTCCCATAAATAATTATATTTGTGTATTTACGGTTTTTTTTCTTCCTCCTTTTCACATAGTTGTTAAGTTGTGAGTGCATCAATTGCTTAACACTGTTTTTTTACCAAAAACCCACTATGATAATGTTACCCATAATAATTTGTGCGGTTCCGAAACAATTAAAACTTTTAAACTGACTTTTTCGACACCAACACCTTTTCTTCACACCAGATCACATTTTGGATTATTGCGAAACTAAAGTACTATAGCAAAACTAGCTCGCAAAAATGTGATTTGGGCTACAAACTTGATGTTTTGTAACCATTGGAAAACCAGTTCGCACCTGGTGGCGCTCGCAAAAAACTAATTTTGACTTTCTAACATGTCACCCTTCAAGTTACAACATGAAAACTTTGAAAAACTACCCAAAAATCCAGTTTTTTGTCTCTAACTTCGGTTCCTCTGAACTATTCCCTTGAAAATCAATTATGTTCTATTTCTACTAGGATTACATCATCCTACCAAGGGTTCTTCATCCAAATCGGTCAAAAATTTCGCCCAGTAAAAGAAGAAAAGATGAAAATATACCAAAAAAACCTCGAATTACGGTTATAACTCCAGTTCCTGTAAACCGATCCGCTTTAAAATCAATAGGGATATATTTAAAATAATTTTACATCACCGCAACAAGTTTCATGAAAATTGGTTAAGAATTGCGTCCGGTAGAGCGGATGAAAAAATCCTAAACATACATACATTTGTACATAAAAATTGCAGAATCGTGTTCAGGAGACTCCAAAACGTAAAGAAAAGTTGATACCCCTCCGTCTCACACTGACCGAAGTAATAGCGATTTCCATAATTCATTGGAAATCATAGCTTAAAACATAGCCACTATAACTTTGTGTGTAGACTTTTATTCATAATATAGATTAATATGTTATTTTTATAAATCCCATATCACTTGAAAAATTAACGGTAGGCTGTATAAGTACGGTAAATTAAAATCGATATCATTAAGTTTTTAACGCAACATATTTCTGTTTGTTACTTTCTTTTTCGTACTAGTAATCAGAATGATTTATGAATTTATTTTTAAATAAAAATTCAGTAAAATAAAATCATATATTTATCTCCTTTTTTTCAGAAGGTAACTTACTAAATCTAAAGATTGAAAAAAAAATAGCTGCCATATAAGTCAGAGGGGAGCAGAACGGATCATCAAAAAGGAAATAAAAAGAAAGGTTTACTACGGTGGTTTCAGTTAACAAAAGCTGTTTGTCGGCCGGGTAAAGACGCCATATCTTTTTCCCTTTCAATAATGAATCTATTTGCTAGAACCCCTACCGCCCCTACCGCCATTTCAACGCGTACCTCATTTCAACACGTCTGGATAAACATTCTTTCTTTCTGATTGCTCTGTGTTTTCATAACTTCGGGGGAATATCATAGAATACTATTCAATTTGCACTGTGACGTCTAAACCTGAACCCCTCATACACTTCATACCCTCTTATACCACCACGCCTTTTGTAATTCAGATCACGGACTGAATTTTCAATGCGGTTTGTATTTATGTAAGTACGTATAGTGTAATATATACGTCTACACACAAACGTACACACAGACATATGAATTACGTGGTTGGATCGTAAAACGTTCTTTTACTTTTAGTATGGTTATTTTCAAAGATCGGTCTACCATCGATTACAAAATTATTTATATCCGTGTTTGAAAAAAAATACTAAAAAACAGTTTGTCGGTTGTTAATTCAAATTTATAACCTATTTTAATTTATATATGTATTCAAAGAAATTCTTGTTAAGTAAACAGAGAAAACCTTAAAATGGCTTCATTGATACAATTAATATTAATGAAAAAAAGTAAATATATGTAGAAAAACAATATATACCTTGTTAAAAAAATACAAATAAACTTTAAAATACATGTATACAACCAAAAAGCAGAAGCAAAAATTAAAGATTATTAAAAAAAATACATACAACTATAACACAAAAGATAAATAATAAACTAAAATATCTCACACACACACACACACACCCGCGCGCGCATAAAGAAAGAGACCTGTATTAATCGCGAGCACAACTTAGGAACTTTTTCTGGAGAATAGTAAAATAAATGTATCTGATCAGCAAACTTTGTTAAATTACTTCAGTATTTTGTTAACTGTAATCATATTATTAGTGATTAAAAGTTTTGCAAAGAGGAATAATATAAACAGTGTTCAAGTCTGTATTTATAGAATTTAAATATTAACATTTATAAATTTAATTCGGAACGTAGTAATTAATTTACGTGAATTATAAATGTAATTTTTACCACTTCTAAAATGAAAAACTAATCATTCCGTTCCTAAAAACTTTAAATCGGTTAAATTTTTTAAGATTTTACATATTTAAGATTTAAAATTCCAATATTTATTTTTAAATTATATTTTATCAATTATTTAAAATAGCATTTTTTCTTCTTATGTCAAAAGTGCAGTTAAGCAAGTAAACTCTATAGTCTTATGTATTTCGGTGTTTTAAGTGAATAATTTTTTTGTTGTACTAAATTACGTTTTTAATAATAAATAATAAATTCCAATTTGATGTTAACAAGTAACTTCTGGTATATTATTTTTATAAATTTCTCTTTCCAGCTAAATGTGGAATAGAAAACGGTAAGGTAATTTTACCGGCTGAGAAACCGTTGATGGTACATTATTTTAAGAGTTCTGAGCCTCGATTTAAATAGAAAAAACAAATTTACTCTATTACTGTTCAGTGCAGATTAAATCAATTTAAAGTTTGATGTTGTATAAATATATATTTTAGGTTGGTTGTTCCCCAGGAATTTGTTAAATTATTCCTGAATATTCATATTCCTACTCAACAGAAATATGGCTTTAATTTAGCCAATTTTTTTATGATTACAATTATAAAACTTTCAAAGTTCCAAAACAAATATTTTTTAACTCGAATCTAATACGAACTAAATGAAATCGAGTTCAGTGTGGATGTTTATTTAATTCAGATCCGTCGAATAAAAAAACAAACTGGAAATCATGAAATGTGGTGTATACAGGGCAATTTTTAATTTTTTGATTGTCTCACAACGCTAAAAAAACAGCGAAAAGATATCGCTTTCGATATAAAAATGATCCCTTCCTTCACCGAGGTTTTCTTGTATTTCTTAAAATCCTGACGTCCAAGAGAACTAAAATTTTGGTAATAGAATTCTTTATTTATGCACGTGTATTTAACAGTTGTAGGCGATTTGACATGAGTTAACAAATAATTTTCTGAAAAGACGTAGTTATCTCAAAAGATAACAAGCATCTCACGCCAAGAAAAATTTTCCATCGCCTTCTTTATTCGGAAAAGTATGTACTATTGCGTAACAGCATGCCGATCCCACTGAAATATAGGTGATATTCAGCCCACCACTTTATGGAAATAGGTGATATACACTACAGGCTGTATAATAAACATAATTATCCACAGAAAAAGCATCTCTAACTGACGATTCTTTTTCTTAGGTGTAGTGTATTCACAATTATAATAAAGACTGGATAGACGTGCAGATTAAAAAATTAATGTACCCGTTTTTACACAACTTCAACTCAATTTATGTATTTTATATGCATTTCTATGTATTTCGCTTTAAGTTTTGGAATAGTATAATTTTTTATATTGAAATGGTGTCGTAGCTGGTTTTGGAAGGGTTAGATTTGAAGAAGCATATAATAAAAAATCGGATTAAAATGTGATACGTCTCGAAGAGGACTTTATGGAAATGTTTAAATGTAATTAATTAAAATCATAAATACCATCGAAAAATTACTATTGAAAATTGTTAGGGAAAAAAAATTAAACTGTTCCCTAGAAATTAAAGATTTGTATATTTTTCAAAACGTAGACTGGATCAGCCCATAAACTTGAATCTTTAAAATAATGTTTGTTAATTAGAAGTTATCAGAGGTAGCTAAACCTTTTTTTCAGTTTTTATATTTTTAATTTTTGTAAATTACAAATTTTTCAGAGCGGGAAGGTTTTTTAATTTTTATCACAATGGCAGAAGAAAACGTTACATATATATTTTTTTTATTCACACAGTTTAAATATTGTGTTTTGAAGTTAATGATTTTATAATTTCTATCAGCAGTAATTAAAAAACCGTAGTTAAAGTCACTTTATCGGTAATAATATTTTAGAGGTTATAAAAAATACTGGATTATTTCTTATTACTTTTCTTTAAATAGATAAAATCGTAATTGTAAAAATACTATTTTCTCGGCGCCGGAGTTAAATTTTAAGATCTCTTCAACTGTCAGAAATTTTCTAGCGACATCGTTATAACTCTACATTATTTGTTCGTACCCACGACATGGCACGTATTTTAACGATTGAATAATATATATTTTAACCGAAATTAAAATTTCGGAGATATTTCATAGAAACATTTCAACTAAAATAATAATAATAATAATTAATGACGAAAAATTTACCTCATTATATTCAAGCTACTAAACATATAATTTTTATAATGTACATTTACGCAATACTCTTACGCTTTACAAATACTGTCGAAGTATAAACACATTCGTTGTATTCCATTATACATATATTTATATTGCATAAAATTATAAAACCACTAGGTAATAATTATTGCCTACTGCTACAATACTATATTTGCTTCTTTTTTTTAATAGTAAGATATATTATTCAGCGATGGTAATAATAGGGGAAAATAGGGAATGAAAGGTTGGAGGGTTTTAATTATCCTAATTTTTAATAATACAAGAAAAAATAACGTAATTTTATCTAACTTCTCATTGCTTATTTTCGGATTAGAATATCCTGTAATTATAAATATTTCGACATAATTTAGTAAATAACGTTTTTATAAATGAATCTTTGAAAATTACCAGCTAACCTAACTAATTCTAAATAAATTTTACATACACAATAGGTTACATATTCGTATAAACGCCCAAATATTTACAGGGTGTTCTACAAAGAACAGAGAAACTTTCAGGACATATTCTTCTACTGGTGAAAGTAATGAAAAAGAATCATGTAATCATAGGTCTGGAAAAGATTTGTTTTCAAGTTAGGCTAGCAAAAAATTTCGCCCGAATTTCAACTCTTCTAATAAAAAGAAATACTACTGTACCCAAATTAAGGAGTAAAGTTGGTGGTTTCTTATGTAATCGTAGCTGGAAAATAAGATAAAACAGGTCCCAGAACTGTAACTCCAGTAGTTTTTAAGATATCCGACGTAAAGCACAAAATTCGATGTAGAAAAACAAGTTTTTTTTTACATTTGTAGTACAATAGCTTTGTTAAATGATTGATATGCGAAAGACTTAGCAACAAAACTTGTAGAGACTTTAATTTTGAGAAAATTAATGTTATTACATCCGATAAAAAGTAAATAAAAACATCTAAAAATCGTTTTTTTTTTTTATTGAAGCAAAGCGGATGAATAATAGACGGAAAATCGTATTATTCTGTACCTAATAGCATTATCATTAATATTACAAAACAAAAAATAAAAAAGCTATTTAGCTATTGTGCTGCTGCAGAAAAGAAACTATCGTCGGGGGGGAAAGGGTGTATTTTATGTAATTTAATAAATTCGTATGAAAATAGAAATATATTCAATATCCGAAGAAATGAATACTAAAATTAAAACATTCTGTTAATTATATTGGCTAAGTTTTGTACGCATCTTATTTTACATTGTTACTTCTGGGTTCATTTTTTTAAGGTGTACTGAGTTAATGTCTACATAGTTAGTTTCAGATGGTAAAAGTTAATTTTTACAGACTATGTTATGTGGTGTGTTCCGTTTAAAAGGTGTCATAATCCACTGTAGTTGAATAAACGTAAGTATAGGCTTATTTCATAGACTACCTAAAAATAATTTAAAAAAGCTTTTAATTTAAAATATATACTTATTATTTTTTACGAATATTTAATTACTCGTGTACGTTCAAATTATTAAATAGAAAAAAATAGAGGAAAAATGTTCACCTTAGAAACAATAAAGAAAGAACAGGTTAGTTGGAATTTACAGATCTCTTATTTGCAATCATAAAACATGATTTTCTCAGTGCTGCAAGAGGAGAGGAGACTGGATGTCAGTCGAGAATCGTGCGTAAAAGATCTGTGTTACCTCTGATTCTATACAAGATACTGAGAGAGTTATATCCCTTGTTTAGTAAAGCAGGTACATTTTTATTCGATTTTATTGTTTAAATATACTGAAGTTTAAAGCCGTTAAAGACGAAATAATCCTAAGCTATTTAACAGTTCTATTGTATGATAAACGTACACATTTGCATGCATTCATATATACGCGTTTATTTTTTATTTGCTGTCAGTACCGACCACTTAAATAAAACATATTATCGTTGTTATCGTTATTATTTTAACAAATATTTGTTCATTCTAGTGTATTAATTAATTTTTTTTAATAAATTAAAAATTATTAATATCACTGCTTGGCTTACCTTCCTCGTTAAGCGTAATCGTAGAACGTTACTCTGCTTCTTCAGACGTTATTTTATAAAAACAAAAATTTATTTTAAATTAAAATTATATTTCAATATAGTAAATATACAATTACACAGTTACAATATAATAATAATTATAAGAAATACAGATATGTCAGGAAATATTTTTAATGATAATAATAAATAAAATTATTACCGATAAAGATTAATTTTTAATAAAATAATTATATTTTCCTACAGGATGCAGTTTTATAAATTATATTTTTATATTAAGAACTTTATTTAATGTCACAAATTAATTTTATAATACCCCATTTGAATAAACTTTCAAAGTATATATTACGTAGCAAAATTCTCAGTGTCAGGCAAAATTAAAAGATTTATATCAAATTGTTTTTCCTTTTTAATGAACGATCGTTTATCGGAATTTTCTTAAATACTCCTTAAAAGAACTGTTTTCATTATTATTTTATGTTTATATTTAATAATTAAAAATTATTTCTACATTTTAAATGTATCGCTTCAAAGAAAATTGATCAGTACATAGCTTAAATATAGGTTTTTTACTTTTGTTATACCGATTTTTCCCAGAAAGTTTTTAAAACATTAAATAAACCAATAGACGCATAATAAATTTACAGTAAAATTTTCGTTTCCATTTTCGAACATAAAAGAATCGATAATATTTTATGGCTTTATCTTTATACAGATTTTATAGAAATTCTCCTCTATTTTTTGTTATTACTCTAAACTTAGAATGGAAGGATTAGATCGAACAGAAACTTTGAGAAAAAAAGGGGTTGAAAAAATACAAAAGATCAAAGGTGGAGAAGGAGACAACATAAAAAGGGTGAATAAAAATAAATTTATGAAAATAAAAAATCAGTAGGATGATAAACGACTTAAACAAACAATGAGATTTCTCTGTACAACTTGGTCGTTTTGCAGACCATATTCTGACGACGATTTCGGAATATCTGTAATGATGAAAGTTTTCATTCCGTATTTAAATTTTTTTTATATCCAAATACCCCGATTTTCAATAACATGGGTATAACATATTAAGCGTTATTCAGTTATACTGGGTGATTAAAAAAAACTTTAAAAGCATATAAAAATTTGTTTAAGTAACTTACAGATTCGGTTGAGGTCTCATTTCATAGTAAAAATCATCAAGTTTTGACTCGCATAGTTTGTTAATACCAAATTTGGCCACCAGTGGTCACTAGTGTTGTTAAAAATGGATATATTTACTGGTGCGAAACGTGCTCGCTGTGTGTTTTGGTTTCACGATTTGCAGTAAGCAACTGCAGTTCAACGTAATTTTCGTAGAGAGTACGGTAGGGAGCTTCCTAGTAGACATACAATTTAGTATCGGCACCAAAGCAAAGGTCAACATTTTTTGTGCCCTAAGCAAAGATTGTATGGTTTGTTCTTCTTCCAGGAGGCAACCTGAAACGGTATCGTTTATCTGGACGTGCTTCAAAATTTTCTAATTCCTCACTTAGCCGATGATGACAAAGATGGACGCTATTACTATAAGCAAGACGGGACACTACCTCACTACCTCCTAGAATACTGAGATATTTTTGATTTCCAGGCAGATGGATCGATCGTGAAGGTCCAATTGCATGGTTACTACGCTCCCCAGATTTGTCTCCGCTAGATTTTTCTTGTGGAGTTTCATTAAAATCGAGTTTATGTACCGCCTTTGCCTGTTGATCTTGTTTAGCTATGACTTCGAATTCAGCGGCAGCTGCACAGGTAATGCCAAACTTGCTGGCTACAGTCCAGAATGAAATCGACTTCAGGTGGGATGTATGTCGCATTACAAACGGAAGCTATATCGAACCAAAGTGAATGTTAGGTGACAAACTTAATGTGTTTTTTTATGAAATGAGATCTCAACCGAATCTATAAGTTATCTAAATAAATTTTTGTACGCTTTTAAAATTGTGAAGTTCTTTTTAATCGCTCGGTATATACGTATTTGTAAGAATTTGTATGTTATAATCCATGATTTAATTGTTCATTGGAAAGTAAAAAAAATAGCACTATATATAGGACAAAAAAAAACGTTTAACAGGTAATTATTTTATTAGACATAAGCTTTATTCAGAATCAGTTTTTCTCTTGTACTTTTAAAAGTTTACTTTTCAAATAAAGCATAATACGACTTTTTTAATGATTGATAATATAAAGTGAATTTGATAAGGAAATCTAAATTCTCAATTTTATTTCTTCTTCTATTTTACATTAATTTTAAAATAGAATCTTTTTATTGAAAATTATCATTTTTACAAAAATTATATTAATTGAATACAGAAAAAGGTACCATTTATTATTCCACTATATTATTTGATTTATATTATTCTAAGCGTAATTATCATTTTGGAGTTAAATTTAATGTGTTGGAAAATAGAAAAAAAATTACTTTTTTACAAAATGTTTTAAAACGTCACGCACAGCTAAGTGAATCAGCCGTTCATGTTTTTTTATGTTCTTTGTTTTTGTTCATTCGACACGGTTAATTTGTACGTTTTGGTATTTCTGAATAAAAGAAAATTATCTTTTAAATAAAAAAAATATAATAATAATGATGATGATGACAAAAAGATATCGATTTTATTTCATTGTTGATAATCTACTTTTTAAAATTAAAAAAGATTATTTAAAAAATTTTTTTATACTTTCGCAATTTCTAAAAAATAAAATTATAAAGATTTTTGTCTATAACTAGCAGCAGTATTTATGCTTTTTTAGAAAAAAGGAAAGGTTTTTTTTTATTTATTATTATTATAAATGTACAAATTGCATTGAAATGAAATTTTACAGTTGACAATCTAAAGTTGTTCTGTAAGATTTTTTTTTTTAATTTACAAGAAAAATTATAAAATTTATATATTTCATGAATAAAATTTAACGTTTTTACAGGTTAAATAAAATTCCATCGGTATATAAAATTTAATGAGAGATAACTTTAATGTAATATAGGATTTGTTAGAACTCGATTGTTAGTATCGCTATCGTATAGTCCATAATATATAAATATACACACACATACACACCGCTGCCTTATTAATTACTTATTACTTTTCTTTTATTTGAAGCATTATATTAGTAATTAACCATAATGAAATAAGATATATTTTATTGCTTTTAATTGCCTTCGATCGTTTTATAAATAACCGATAACATGCTATTTTTATATCTTTGCCTTACAATATCGATGGATAAAACGTTGTCTGTTATTTATAATTTTCAATGCTAGATACTACAATACGTATAGAATTGGATAAATATGCAGTTTAAAATATAGAAAATAATTTTTATCGGTAAATAAAGCAAATCTATACATTTAATTTCAGATCGTATTTAAAAATATCTAATAAATATGTACAATTTAAAACATCATCATATGCCGGTAGATAGATCATAAGCGTATTAGAAAAATTAGCACTATAGCTATGGTTTTCAACAAGTATAAAATTATAAAATCTTTAAAAAATTAAAATAATAAGTCAAATTATTTGACCGGGTTTTAAAACATTGTGACATGAGTCCTAACCAAGAAACTCGCAATCACAAAGGTATTGTATTATATGAGCGCTTGCGAGAAGTGCTGCTTTTTACAATTGTGACGTTAAATCTTGTAGACAATTTAATTATAAGCTCTTTTGAAAGTTAACTGGTATAGCTTTTACGGTGCCTATTACTGTTAATAAGCGTGGTTTTCTTTTTTCGTAGTCGTTAAATTTTAATCTGCAGTTGTTGACTCAAGTTATTTTTCAAATTCTTTTTCTTAGAGTCGATTATCGCCGGAAATAGCGATATCTATTATCCAAACGCGTTTTCTCCCATTACAGTGATGTCTGGTGTACTGTTCTTCAGGTAGCGAGCAGTTTGAATTCTGAAGTCTCAGAGGATCCTTACTGATCATAATCAACTATTTTGTCTGGCTGATGTTCTCACTAATTTTTGCTTGTTTCTACTCCTTACTTCTTGTATAAGTGCCCGTAAATGATGGTTGCTACTTTTTTGTGCTTCTCTAAATAGTCCGTTTGTGCGATTTCTTGCAACTGAAAATTAGGTGATCAATTATCTCTTCAGCCTCTTTGCACAATCATCATTTGCTCTCACTCTGGGTCTTATCGATTTTGGCTTTGATATTATTGTTTTAAGTCCTTGGTCTTGCGCTGCTAGTATAAGGCCTTCTGTTTCTTTTTGCAGTGTTCTTTGCTTTAGCCACTGTCGTGTTTCACTGCCGCTGCTATTCTTTTCGATGTTTTTCATGTACTAGCCGTGCAATGGTTTATTCTGCCGTCTTTCTCTTCTCCTATAAACCATTTACTTTTATATTCTTTGTTACTTTGTTCACCTCTTAGAATTCCTTTTTTGCAGGCTTCCTTTAACCGTTGTTCTTGACTTCCTTCAAATATATCCGCCAGCGCTCTTTTTCTTCCTCTACTGCTTGCTGCAATTGAATCATGCCTCTTCCTCTTTCATTTATAAGCTTTAGCCACTGTCGTGTTTCACTGCCGCTGCTATTCGTTTCGATGTTTTTCATGTACTAGTCGTGCAATGGTTTATTCTGCCGTCTTTCTCTTCTCCTATTAACCATTTACTTTTATATTCTTTGTTACTTTGTTCACCTCTTAGAATTCCTTTTTTGCAGGCTTCCTTTAACCGTTGTTCTTTACTTCTTCAAATATATCCGCCAGCGCTCTTTTTCTTCCTCTACTGCTTGCTGCAATTGAATCATGCCTCTTCCTCTTTCATTTATAAGCAAGTACAGCATATCAGTGTCCGTTTTTTGGTGTAAGACATGATTAATTGTAATTTTTTTCGGGTCTTTCGGTCTAGGTTCTCTAATTCAGCTTGTGTCTAATTAACTATTCCAGCAGTATACCTAACAACAGGCACAGCCCGGTTGTTCCTGGTTTGATGGTATTGCCAACATTGAGTTTTGATTTTGATACTTTCTCCTGATGTGCTCCTTGCTTATTCTGGGTTTTACTTTTTTGTGCTTTGATTTTTTTTTTAATATTCTATCGGTGTGAGGCAATTTTCCCTCTATTTAATGACAAGATCGCTCATTTATCCAGCCCGAATTCCATTGAAGTAGCAGAACTATAGATTCGTACTGTATTTAACAGGGACTCAATTTCATCTTGGGATTTGCCGTACAATTTTATTATTAGAAAAACACATCAAATTTTGACTTACTAGTCATTAGTACCGAATTTGGCCACCAGCACTGTTAACAATCACTGATTACCATTGTTATCTTAAAAAGATTCGGCAAGAGAGACACACCCAACTGCGACTACTGCCAGGAGGTGGATGACGCAGAGCATACGATGTTCGAATGCCGAAGATGGGCACAATACAGACAATTCATAGCAGTTAATAACCTGAACGCGAATAACATAGTAGAGTGGTCGCTAAGGACGGAGCAGAACTGAAACGTTTTTAACAATTTCGCCGGTACGGTTCTTCGCACTAAGGAAGAGGAGGCGCGACGAAGGAATTGTTAGGTTCAATCGTAAATAGGGATAGGTAGACAGCCCCGTCTCTGAGAGCCTGTATGCCCTGGCGTGCAGGTTTCGGTGAGGGGATGGGGACTCCGGGGAGATTTCGCGGGGATAAAATTAAAAGACCTAGACCCGGCCGACGTGGCTGGTTTTGGGGGTGCGCCCGCTCCTAGTGCTGGTCGCGCCGGTTTGAGGCAAATGGCATAAAGACCGAGACCCGGTTTCTGTCGGCGGGGGTGGGGAACGGCATAGCCGGGCTTTGCCCTCGTCGGCGGGAATTAGAGGCAGGCAAGAAAAGATCTAGTACCGGGGCGGTTGACCTGCCGTGCCGGGTATAAAACCGGTGGGCGGGAAGTCCGCCTTAGAGTCAAAAGACACGTCTCTGGGCCGAGTATACTTAATTGGATGTCCGGCCCAGGGATTTGGGGAAAAAAAAAGGACTGTTACCAATGTAGTTAAAAATAGATACATTTACTGGTGCGGAACGTCCTCGTTGCATGTTTTGGTTCCACGATTTGCAGTCAGCAATTACAGTTCAACGTAATTTTAGTAGAGAGTAAGGTAGGAAACCTTCTAGTAAGAATATAATTTACTCTTGGCACCAAACCTTCGTTGAGACAGATTGTTCTTCTTCCAGGAGGCAACCGTAAACGGTATCGTTTATCTAGCATGATTCAAAATTTTCTAATTCCTCAGTTAGACGATGATGACCAAAATGGTCTTACTAAGAACAAGACACTACAACCGCCTAGAAGTTCGAGATTTTCTTGATACTCAACTCCTAGGTCGGTTGCCCAGATTTAACCTCACTAAGGTTTTTCTTGTGGGGTTTCATTAAAGATCAGGTTTATGTACCATTTCTGCCTGCTCATCATGTTGAGCTAAAACTTACAGCTGCAACTGGCACACGACTTGCTGGTTACAGTCTGTAATGAAATACACTTCAGGTGGGATGTATGCCTTATTACAAACAGAAGTCATATGAACAAACGTGAATGTTTGATGACAAACGTGAGTGTGTTTTTCTGTAAAATGAGACCTAAACCGAATCTGTAAGTTATCTCGATTAATTTTTATATTCTTTTACAGCTGTGAAGTTCTTTTTGAATTACCCGATTATTCGGTTCTCATTGCCTCAACATCAGGCTATTCCTGGAAAAGGTGTTTTCATAATTATTTTCCCAGTTATTAAAGAATATAATAGAGGAAACTTTTTCTTTAGTATCAAAAATGACTCGTCCATTTTTTGCTGAATCGGAGACCATGAATCTTGGAAATCTGGGAAAATAATTCTTAAATTATGTGTGTTTATATATGTACCGACATATGGGTTTTGGCGTGTACTTTACTTAGATTCTTAGGAATGGATTGTTATAAAAAATTTTAATTCGGCAGGATAACTTAACGTGAAATTAAATTTTCGCAACACCACTCCCTCGCCCCCAAAAAATCATATATACGAATTCCAGTGCTGGCCTTTGAAAACTTTTACTGTAATTAGTTAGTTAATTATTAGGGTAAAGTATGTTTTAGGTAAGCTAAAGTCTTACTTTGATAATTTTTTTTTATGATTATTAAGATTCTAAGAAACGTTTCAGCTAATAAAACTCTAATTATTTATTAAAATTTTATTTAATAGAATAAAACAAAAAAATGTTTAATCTTTTTAATATTAAAAATAATAATTTTAAAATATTAAACTGTTTTTATAAACGCTCAAAATATAAAGTTTTTTTAGTACAGTCTTGGAAAAAAGTTAACAGTAAACTATATCAACCGCAACCTGATTGTTGTAAATACTTTGTATAACTCAGAAAACAACGTTGTATAAAATAAAGCAGGATTCATTATCGATGACTGAATCCGTAGTTAATAAACTGTTAGATTAGAAAAGATAATCAAGCGACTGTAATTTTTCTTTGAATAGATAATCGGATATGCAAATGTAATTTAGTAGTTAATAAAAGTTAATAATTACATTTTTTTTAAATCATCCAAAATATTTAAATTTTAGTTATAAAGTTATCAGAATAATAAATGAAACTTTTTTTATGTACAAAAATTGGAAATGAAAAATATTTTAACATATATCAGGATGTAATGCCTGTACTGTTTAATTTAATCGTAATTCTCATAATGATATACCTGATTATACAGATGCATGTATATAATTGTTTCACAATACGCGCGCGCACGTTCACGTGTGAAACTGTTTGTATAAACTGTTTATAAAAATATAATAGAATGTGTAAATGTACACTCACCTCGTTTGTCCACCATAAATCCTAATTTCTCATATTCATAAAAATATTTATGTTACATATCACATTATAAACATCCTAAAAATCGTAACCAACTAATAATTGTATTTTAAGATTCGTTGGGCAGTGTAAAAGAAAAAATTTCACCCATCAGTTTCTGTAAAACTTGTCATAAGTCGCTTAAAAACTAAATTTTCTAAAATTGGTCGTAATAAATAGGGATTAAATAATCGGGAAACTTACTTTAGCATCTGAGATGCAGAAACTTTATCGTAAAAATTAAAGTGTGGAAACAATACGTAAAAACTTTTAGAATTTTAAATTTATTAAAAATATTTGTAATATACTTTTTTTTTAATCTAAAGAATGTACTTTTATTTAGAATTGTTTTTTTAAGATAAGAAATGCTTTCTTGACGTTTGAACTTTCTTGAGATAAATCTTCATATTATTTTATTAAAGGGGAGCGAAACAGGGCGTGGTGGTAGCCATTACTTAGTTTATTTTTTATGTATAATTTTTTCAATTTTTTATTTGATCAACACAAATAGAACTTACTTCAGCGATTTTATGCATTATTTTCTTTTTCTTTCGTATATATTTGTTTTTAATTAATTTCTTAATACAGTAATGATTATTATTAAACATATTAAAGCTCATCTAAGAGTTATTTTTAGCCGTTTTCTCTTACTTCATAGAAAATTATAATTTTTTAATTGTATTTTTTTTTTTAAATTCCGTGCACGTATTAAAATATACGCGGAAATTCAAAATTTCACAAAACAAAAAACTGATAGAATCCTATAAAAATCGTACAATAAAATCAATTTTTGTAACGTTTCGTTAAATATAAATTTTTAAAAATCATATGTTTTTTACCTGGATATCTTTCAGCCCTATTTTACTAAATAAAAAGTAGTTTTACTACATCCCGTGTCATCTAATAATAATAAGCATTATATTCTCTGTGCGATAAACCGAATTCACTCGCACATACGCATATAAAATATCTGTAAATTATTACATAAATATGTCAAACGAAAAGAAAAATTATTTAATTTTCTGTCAAACCACTGAGATAACTAGGTAGGCATCCCGGTGGATTCCGGAAGAAATATCTAATTTGCAATGTGTTGGCTCGTTTATAGAAAAGTTAAAATTGTGAAGCGTTCTGTGATGGATGCATCCCGTAAGATTTATGTTAGCGTGCCGGACCGTTAGATACGCTTGAATTCCTTTACAGATGTCGACATCTACTTCATTGTACAGACAGACACTCACTCGGCTGACTGGCTGGCGAGGTTACTTATCTCGTCTTTTACTATCCTGACCGGCCCGTTCTTACTTTTCAAACTTCGTTTCATCTTTAAATATTTCAAAACTTTGTTTTGAAATAACTTATTACAGGCATTAATTCTAATAAAATAAAAATTTACGTAAAACTTAAATATGTACACCCTATATTAGCACAAGTTAATAAATAAATCTCTCGAACTTCACTTCACCGGAATGAATCGATTCTATTTTTATTTTTTATCGAGTTACAACAAGTCTTAATCGGTTTTGTATTATATTTACTAAAGTAATTTATTCATTTATTCCGTCAACTACAGTCTAACGCCCAACTACACCGCTACCCTTGTTTTTATTTTTAATTAGAAATACGAAGAAACTAAGCCTCAGTGATGTATAAATTTATATTGAGCAAATTAAAAGTTACATTTGCGTTTATATTTAAATACGCTGTCTGCTTAAAAAAAATAATTTATTCTAAAAAACTAACAACGTACTCGTACAACTCTATAAAACCAGATAAAAGAACTATTTTCCAGTAGTTCAGCAAAATATTTAGTCCTGCAAGAAGAAAGATATACTATACTTTAGTTGAAATTTTTAATAATTTATCAACCCGTTTAAAAGATCCACTCGGTATTTAAATATAAAGACTTTCTTTTATAGAAGGATTATTACATTGTTAATGAGGTTTTAAATAATATTAACTTAAAAAACAACAATAATAATAATAAATTTTCTGCATCTTTGTTTAACGTCGTAAAAATAATATGAGCTCATATAATTTCCATTAACGCCTGACTTCCAAATTATTACTTTTTTTGATAATTTGTTATAGCTGCTGATGCATTATTTCGTATATTTATAATTTTTATTCTGACTATTAAAATTAGTTATGTTTTACACTTTATACTTTGATGAAGATCGATCCTGGAAAATACCGGGGAGGTCGTTTTTATCCGTGTAGTAGCATTCCCGCCCATTCCTTACGTGATCCATACAATATACAGTCAAAATAAAATATTTATTTATTCGTTTCTATTGCCTACATATAAAATATAATAATATTTATGAAATCTAATATACGATTTTTACATTTTTTTATTTTAATTAGAAAAAGAAAACAGAATTAGTATTTTTGTTTTATTTGGGTTGTAAAATTATTAGCCGCAGAAAAACTAAAGAATGGATTAAAAGTAATTACCATAAACAAAGAGAAATTTATTGTAGAAAAAACTCTAACACTACCACCACATAAGTTATTTAAAAGTAAACAAAAAGGAAAGAGTAGTTAAATAAACTAAAAGTTTTTAAATTATAGTTTTCACATGAGAAAGCTTAAAAATTGATGGATTTTTAAGTTCAGAATGAAGAAGTTTCAGAAGTAATTGGAGAAGTTAATAAAAAAGCTTGTGGTAGACTGTAGTAAAAAAAAAAATACAAAACATAAGGTGTTGGCTAAAAAAATAAGGTTTTAGGCTATATATTAAAGCAAACACAATTAGTAAATTTCGAAGGAAGTGAAAAAAGATTAAAATACTGTAAATGAAGACTAAAGGAAAGAATATATAAAATAGATAATTAAGAATTTTAATGGTTATGTTATAGTTAAATATTAGTGCAGAATAGAAGAAATGTGACAATATAGTCAATATTTTAATTACAAAAATCATTAGAATTTTTATAAATTGATCATAAATTCCATTTTTTTAACAGAAAAGAACGATCCTGTTTTGTTTTTTAATTGCATTGTACAAATATTACGTATGAATATATATATTAACCTCTGCAAAACAAATGAAATAATTTTCATTAACTTTTTGATAAGAGACTCCTTATCAGAAGAAATCATAGCTGAACGCCTAATCTAGAAATTTCACAGTTCATTCGTAATTATAATAGATTATTAATATTTCTTATTTTCACAAAATTTATGTATTTATTTTAATTTTAAATATAATTCCCACATTCAAAAGATACATATTGGGATATCTTTAATCTCACGTTACAACAGTCAGTATTGCTATATTAGAGTTTTTCATAGAACATTAACTGTTCAAAAACGCAATTTTTGGATATCTAGGAAACCATAAAAATAAATAAAACCGGCTGAAAAAAAAACACTTCAGATAGTAAAAAATAAAATTTTTTGTTCGATTTCGATTTTTTGAAATCGACACCAAATTAAAAAATGAACCTAAATTCCTATAATTAACGTTATAAAATCGGAACTAAACAAATAGATTTTTTATTTTTTTTTTAAGAAAATGATTTTACTTATTTAGTTTTTAATTAATTTTATTTTTATCTAAAATATAAGAAGACAGATAAAAACATACTGCCTGCATGAAAAACACAAAGACGAGAAATAGGCACCTTGATAAAAATAAAAACTGGAATGTTGATAAATATAATAAATAGAGAGAAAGAAACAGGAGGTTCTAACTAGTGTGAACTTAGGCCGTATGGAATTTGACTTTTTAACCCTCCCAACCAACTGTTCTGTTTTCGCATTTACAGTTATACTATAAATTTTTCTATAACAATATTATATTAATATTTGATTACGACATAAGAATTAGAAATATCTTATATTCTTTTAAGCAGATTTTACGTTATTTTTTAACTTAAAAAACTTACGCTTATGTTTAAGAAAATTGAAACGGAAACATTTAAAAAATGTTTTTAAAAATAAAAAAAAACATAGAAATCGATCTTATTTGACGCAATAATGTTTGAACATATATATATATATATATATATATATATATATATATATGTGTGTGTGTGTGTGGAATTCTTTTTGTAATGAATTTTCTTTAAAAAAAATTCTTTTAAAATTTGTTAAACTAAAGGAGAATATTGAAAATTAAATGATTTAATAGAATACGAAATGAAATTAGTTTAAGTTAAACTGTAAAAAAAGAAGTTTTGAAAGATTCTTAAAAGAAAAATTACTACGTCGGTAAGTCATATTAAGTAACGAAAAGTTAATATAGCAGTAAAATGAACCACAGAATATAAAACTAGTCAGCTGAAGACAGAAATTAGAATACATAATTAATTTTTCAGGTATAAAAAATAGCAAATAATATGAAAATATAAATTTTTCTTTTTCTTTTTTTTTGATATCATCCAAAAATTTGAAAAAAGTAAGGATACTGGCAACCACGTAGCAACCATTTGTAATATTATATACAGATATGTACTCTTCTTCTGTCCTAGACGGCAAATTCAAGTCAGATTTTATTAAAAATTTGCCTTAAATTTTTACGCTCCATATTTATTTCAAATTAATTGAAAAGGGTACGTTATATTATGATAAAAATCGATACTTTTCATTGTTCTTTTTCAAAAAATAAAAAATTAATGTACCGTTTAATCAAATTTTCATTACTAGATTTAGATCAAAGCGAACTTAAAATTTGAAATATAATATTCTTGGTCAATTTTTTACGATGATATCTTTTTTAAAAGGAATAAAATAACAAACAAGAAAATAGATTACCATTTGAGAATTTTTAAAGCAGCGTTTCTCGAGAAATTGCCAACATATTACGGCTTGACTTGTTTTAAGCGAATTTAAATCATTCAGGGAAAGTTCGCTTTTAAACATATCAACCGTGTGTAAACAATTAAATTTTTTGTCGTAAAGTTAAAAAAAAAAAACAAAGTAATTTTTTACTTATTAGAATAAATTATATATAGATTATTTTTTCCCTACGTGTTTTATTAAATATTTTATTTTTGATTTTATAAATAAATTATATATTATTTCTGTGTATAACATTAAACTTCATAATTTATGTACCATATCCTTATATTTCGAATTGAGTGTTCGTAATTAAAACATTTTTATACGCGTAATTAATAGCTTAACTTTAATGGCAAATTAAAAGTACGATGTTAATAGTTTCAAACGAATTGATTATGTATTTCACTTTGAAATCTTATTATAATTTTATGACTATAATTTTTAATCGTCCACAAACTTATAATAAATTATTAATAGTAATATTTTTATAACTTTATATATATATATATATATATATATAAATTATTATTACATTCTATTTATTTGCCAAAGAAGAAAATGATTTCTTCGATAAGAAAAAACAATTAAATAAATAAATTTGCTTAACATGATAATCAAGGATTATAAGTAATATTGAATCCTGTTACAATCTGATGTAAAGTGTTCCAACAATAGGAATATTTTAGGAAATATCCAAAAAATTGAAGGCCGCAATGGGTGTAGATGTGCTAACATTTGAACCTCCGAATACTAAACCGGTTTCCATAGATCATGGAATTTAAAAACGGGATGCATTTTCCATGTTATCGCGTAACGGCATACTACTGATTTTTTTTAGAGGTAACGACTGCTATGGTATTAAAGAAATTAACGACAGCTACTAAAAAAAATTATAATTAGAATGCGATGAACTTCGCCAAGGGTTCTTTACTTCGATGAACGGTCTACTGGGATCGGTTCAATGAATTTAGCGATTTAGGATGTACGTTACCTCTCCATTTTTAGGATGACAGTTTTTGAAAAGTTCCTAATGTTGCAGAAATAGCAAGGGGTTGTACTTCAGTTGGGGATAACCTTACACTATTAGATCGGTGTGACATCTTATCTTAATTTTAATATTAATATTTTCAAATTTATTATCCAAAATCTTATTGATTCACGCCAATAATTAAAAATATAAACAAAATATTGTTGAAGAGAACTTCAATATAATAAAAACTTGAGAAAAAACTTCAATCTTTAATCAACAATTATTTTTTATTAATTAAATTTCAATAAAAAAAGTTTTATCTACTGTATGGACTTACTGAGCTGATTTTGCTGTTCTCTTTTTATATGTGTTAGTAGTGGTACCTTCCGTGAAAATTAAGATACTGCTACAGTTAACTTCATTGTAAAAGCATAATTAGTACAGAATAATTTGTTTATTGATTATGCTATTATATTTTCAAATATATAAAATTTCAAATATTAAGTTAAATTATCATATTTACCATAAAATACCGTTCCTTTTTTACGTAGCCACAAAATTTCAACTTATAAAATATTAAAATAAAATCTAAAAATACAAAACATTGAAGTATTTTTATTTTAAGTTGTATCATCGCAAATTCTGTTTATCTCGGAACACATTTAATTGGTTTATACGAAATAGAATTAAAAGAAAAAAATAATTAACCCCTCTTAATCTCTACTTGTTAACTATCTTCAATTTCTCCTGCACTGAATTTAAAAAAATTACAGAAAAATTGTTTATGTTCTTATAGTAATATCTTCTTTTATATGAAAGAGAATTGCGGTAAAAACACGCAAAAAATAAAATAAAATCATACCGTATAAAAATTAACAAAAAAAAAACGTATTTAATGTAAATACCAGAGAAACTGAAAATTTTCCATTTAAAAGAATTCAGTTTATTGCCTTAAAAATTATTTTATGTTTTTGTTTGTCGAATACGTAACCTAATGTTTGTAGTACGACCTAATATGATACATATATCACTACCAAAATTAATATAGTCATTCTCAGTGATAATAATGAACATCACATGCGACGGTTATTTGTGGTATAAAGGCTTATTGTTTTTTTTCATTGATAAGAATTTACTATAGCATATCAGTTCGCCCATACCAACTAAATACCAATCTTAATCAACTCTCTACAGCTGTTACTTTCAAACTACGTGAATTTAATGTAGTTTAATTAATGAACGTCTTTCTATTGAAAAACAATGAAACTGTGTACGCTATCTGCTCAATATAAAATAATTTTTTTAAAAACGTTTAACAAATACTCTCCAGTTTTTTGAAAACTGAAAAACTTAATTTTTTTTTTGGATAGCCTGAAACAATCTATTTTTTAACTTTAACTGGATTTGTTCGTTTTATGATTATATCTAGGCAGATTTTTGTTTTTCTAATATAAATTAAAAAATTGAATGTGGAATAAATTAAATTACAAATAACTAAATTAATTAATTAATTATAAATTACAAATTTTGGATTTAACTTATACTTTTTCATTGTGTGGAGAGATTAATTCTTCTAAAAACATGTTTTGATGTTTATTTTGTAGAATTAAAAAAATTACTAAATTTAAAGTTTCGTCTCACTTTACTTTTCTTTTTTTTTAATTTTTATAATCGCATCCCTTGTTCTATAATGGTAATCTGACCCGCTTTAATAAATTATTGTCATGTTCAGATTAATAACATTTTCATTATTTTGCTTGAAAAAGTTTATTTACCCTTTTTTAAAGTATATAGGTCAATAAACTTTAACTAAAACGATTTAATATAGGTTTTTAAATAGGAAGGATAAACTCAGGTCGATAAGTGGTTCTAATCTATTAGGCCACATTATTGTAATTAAAATAATCTTTATACGCTGTACTTAATGACAGTTTCATAATGTGTGGTATATATACCGAACATCTATTTTCCCGTGTTATTACGAGGAAAAGAACGGAATATTTTTCTGATTGCAGTGCAGAGTGCAGTCGTGTTAAATCGGTTATACTTAGTCAATGCCTGTAGCCAACGACGCTATTAGCGGTGACATCGTTCGCTCGCTGGGAGTGTATATCCTACAATAGTGTGCCAGTGTAACATGATTAATGGCTACACGTTGACAGATGTTTTGTTGTATTGCGAGAGTTACTTTACTGTTTACGGCAAGCAGGCTTAACAATGCCGTAAATAAAGCGCAGTGTTTCCCCTCTACCGCTAAATTGAACGCGGACACGAACAAAATTGAGTCGCCTACACTACAGAATAAGTCATCGATGTGATAAAATACAAATGAATAAACTACTTTATATTACAATTAATAGTTTATCTTGAACTATTAATCTTCTTATGTAATATTTTTTAATAAGCGTTAAAAAAATAGTCAGAAAACTTCTCGACATAAAACTTATATTTGTAACCGGTTTCATTCTGTAGTATCATCATTCATAAAAATTATTCACGATGTTCGTAAAACCTACCCCTAAAATTTGAGAAGTTCCTATCGTATATAATTACGACCGGTTTGAAACAACTATCCGTACCCTTTCTGTTCTCTCTAAGCATTAACATAAACTTTAGTGTTACATTCTTAGTTTTCAGTTTTAAATAAATCCTACCTTTTATTAATTATTTTTTTTAAATTTATTTCTAAATTGATTACAACGAAAACAATTTCAATCTAGAATACGAGGGGAAAACAAAAAATAAATAAATAAAGAATAAAGGAATATTTTGCTCATCGCAAACATAGAACCCCGGAAAAAACGACCATAGTTTATCATACCCTAGAAACTGGTCACAAAATTAATTTATTAGAGACAAAATTTTAAAAGAAATGATTACCCTTATTACCCGTTTGATAATTGTATCTTCTTACAAACTATTTGTTTTAAAATATCTGGAGTGAAGTAAAATCATAAAAAGATTTCAGTTCAGAAAGAATTTGCAATTATATGAACTCATATTTATTAAACGATTTGATATAGTTTATCAAGTTAGTATTCCAATTAATAATTGATTAAATCCTGTTAGTATTAAGTAATTACTAGTAAAATATATTTTTCAGTACTAATTTTTATATAAATACGTATTTTTGAAAATTTACTTAATAAACAAATATTTCCGAAAAATATTTTGAAAGTTTTTCATATAAATCGCTAATTTTCTTTGGTTGAAATCTATTGTTATGTGCAGATCGTAGGAAAATAAAAGATAAAACAATAATTTAAATGAAATAACATAGAGATTATTACACTTGCTTATAATACGATTAACCCGGTGCTGTATAAAAAAAAAAAAAATGAAGTTACTGTTCCTTCCAAGGGTTACCGTGACATGATAGCGACCGAAAATAGATATATTCTTGACTCTATGTAATGCAAGAAAGAGATTTATTCGTAGTTCTTCCTATACGTTTTGAGACCTTTAGCATTGTTTAATCTTCAAACGTATTTTATAGCGTTCTAGGTCAGTTGTATTTTAATATATCGATCAAATTTTTTCACGTCATATAATACAGAATGCCGAGTCAAACCAAGTTGATTGTGAGGTTTCGTTTGTAGAAAATTATAAAATATCCGTTAGTGATATAACAATTCTAAAGTATACTACATCGAGTTATCGTAATACACAACGTTCCTTTTGTTAATGTCGGGCTTTATTCTTAGAAAATCGGCAGAGATTAGTAAGAGATAAAATGGAAATTACGCTTATTATTCGTTACAGTGGTGAAGAATTCTTAACAAATGACAAGATGGGATCAGTGAATATGCAAAATTATTTATACTCAAAAAGTAAGATTTACCGTAGGATATTTAAAAAGAAATATTCTATCAAATATTTTTCCAAATCTTAGGAATAAATATTTTTTTTTATATTTAGTCCACCTAAAAATGTTTATAATGTTGTAATTGTTGTATTGAATGTTGTAATATACTATTTGGTTTCTCCTAAAAAAAAAAAAAAAATAATAATAAAAACTCGCTGTAAAACGTTCTAATTATGTATATATCCTCTAGATTCAAAAATCACCCTCATTAATATGGAGACAAGTTATTTAACAAATTATTTCCGGTATTATACATTTAAACGATTAGTAGTACTGTAAAATAATTTTATTGGGAATTTATATCGTTTTAAACAATAAATTAAAAATAGAAATAAATTATAGATTTTTAAATTTACATCAGGTAACTTAGTATGTTAAATAAGATAATTTTAAGTTATAATCGCCTGTCCCATACCCTTTTTAAAAGTATAAATAAAAGTATATATTAATAAAAGTAAAAAGTAAAAATAAAAGTATAAATTACTACCATAATAAGTTAAAATAAATAGAAAATTAAATTAGAAATATAAATAAGTAATGCAAGATACTTTTTAATTTAATAAAACATTAATTTTTTTTTTGGAAGATCATAAGCAGAGAAGCCGTAAGGATTGTTTGTAATCAAACAAGGCTAAATTATTTGATAAATATGATATAGGATTATATTGGAAATCGAACATAAACCCGATCGATAGATCGAGAAAGCACCTCTTTACCGATGGGTTAATATATTCTAAATTTAGTTAAATTAAAAAGTAATTATTTAAAAAGGGAAAACACATAATTGGTCACTTCATTTTTGTGTCTATGGTTTTGTGTGTATATTTTTATCAAAAGGGATATTAAATTTAATGAAAACTGTAGAGGGTAGTAACAAAATAAGTGGCTTGAGAAAAGAAATATTTTTTTTTTTGTTACAGTAGATTTCGTGGGCGGAGAAGGGCTTGCCTATATTTTTAAATTAGAAAAAATAATATATAATTGCCCATCGATCAAGACCCTAAAAATTACAGCTTTTATATCGACGTTAAAACTACATTAATCTTTTTACAACTTTAACTTGCATGATTGCTTTAATCGATGGAAATATATACACCTGTTTTATTTTATTTATTTATTTTTTTTTTTAATAAATAAAAATTTTACTTCGTAAAAAATTCTGTTTATAAATTCAATTAATATAAAATATAACGATCAGATTATTGATTTACAAGAAAAGAAAAATCATAAGGTCTTCTATTACAAACAATTATTTTAGTAAAACACATATCATTGATTGCTTTTTTAACACATCAAGTTTTTGATTCATTTTGTAACGGAGATCGAAATAACACTGCATATATTATATCATTCATGAATACAATTAAAGATTTTTCATTATATTATACTAAGAAACTCATGCTGCTCCGTTGCATCAATAAATAAAGTTATAATAGATAAGCTACTTTGTGGTTCGTAAGACTTCCTTCCAGATAAAATTAGCTGTGTGTAGACCTTTAGGTTTTATCTCCAATCACATTTTTAAACGATTTTGCGCGTGATTGTACAATTTTACATGGCTAAAAACTGGTTCAAGTAGGTGGATTCTTGCTCTGTCCAGAGTTTGTGCAAACACAAACTCTACATTATTACATTGTAGATCTACATTTTTTGTTACGGTCATGCAAAATGAATTACCGAAGTCGGTATGGATTCATTTGATAAGGCTTGTCGCGGTGATCGTTTTAAGATCCAATTCAGTTCGGTATCTTAATTATTTGATGATATATGACGGTTTCAGTGTGCTTTTAAAAGTGAGGAAATGTGCGTTTATTAAAAACTTTTATCTAAATTCAACGATTGAATTCGGTATGGACTCATTTGATGACGTTTAACGGGGTGAGTGCTGTAAGATTCATATGAATTCTGTATGTTCATTATTCGCTGAGATATTTCGGTTTGAATTCCATTGAGATAAGGCTTTGAGTATGAGAAAAGCCTATGTTCACTTCAAACTACTCTCCTGTTTCACTGAGCGCAGTCAGTGTGTGCTGGTTACCTGTGGCCTGATGTAATGAGTGTTTTAAGAATCAATCGAAATCTGTTTACAAACTTTTCTTAATATACAGATATAATTCTTGGCTTTTTTGATCATTTTTATTTTTTTTATTTTATTTTTTATTTTTTTCATTTAAATGTGAAGTAGATTATATAAATAAAATATGTATTTTTCTCTCTTATTTTGGCTATTTAATCCCGCACACAAGATTTGTTGGATCGCCTGTTACTTTTAAGATAGATCTACATTAAATCTGATTAGCAAATCTACTTATTCGTAGGAGTTCCTGTCGCTATTTTGATAAAACGTTAGTTTAGCGATTAGCTTAATGGCTGAAAGTTAACTTTACCAAAAAAGATCAAAATATTAAAATTTGTTAAATTTATAAAAGGTTTTTAGGGTGGCTATTGTGTTTATTTTAAGCAGTTACTGTAGATCCGTTGTAAATGAAAAGGAGCTGTGAAATTAGAACATTTTGTGATAATACCTATTTAATGAAAATACGTTAGAAGAAAAGTTTTTTGAAGATAATGTATTTAAAAGCACAATAAAATGAAAGGGGTTTTAATAGTACATTTGGAGTAACGTTTCTAATTTTATTCAAATTATCAACATGCATTGTTTTTAAAATAAATTAGCAAATTTTATGTTTTTGCTTTTATAATAAATAATTCTGCGTAGGTCGTCACTTCCTTTGTTCGATCAGATGAAGGTAAACTTTGACCTTGTAATCTGATTTGAAAGTATAAGAATTCTTAATGGTCCCCGACACTGAGTCCGTAAACATACAGCAGATTTTATGGTCGGACACCGGATGAAAGATATTCATTATGTTTATTTGCTTAAGCCAGCTGCAGCCTACAGAAAATTGAGTCATAGATGTAAAAATAGTATTTTTAACTTTAAAAACTCAAAATCTAATAATATTTTTCTCTATTCCAAGACATAATTTTAAAAGGAAATAATTTTTATTTACAATTTTATAAAAGAAGATACTCAAATTTAATTTAATATACACGAGTTCTTTACACCCTTGGTTACAATTTAATATGTCATATTAATTATAACATATTAAATCGTATAACAACAGTTTTATTGTAACAAATTACATTACTCGTAATTGCTTTTCAATTTCTATATTCAACTTTGCTTTGTAATTTGTATACCGATATGCTCCTTTCTTAATTTTCATTCCTACTTA
Organism: Lycorma delicatula; assembly: GCF_047948215.1. Lineage (NCBI taxonomy): Eukaryota > Metazoa > Arthropoda > Insecta > Hemiptera > Fulgoridae > Lycorma > Lycorma delicatula. The sequence continues at coordinate 52,562,305 of NC_134458.1, forward strand.
AATTTTTTGAATGTCAAGATCTAATGACATAGCGTGATTATATTTATGTTTTACAGTATTGTTATTGGTTACTTTACAAAGGTTGACAAACCACTTAGGTGGCAAAAATACGAAATACCCTTGTATCAGGGTTAATTGTATTGATTTATCTTTTGTCATTAAAATAAAAGAGAATTGCAACAAAAAATTAGAAATACATTTCCTCATGCCTAGAAAATGAGTGTTTACACACGCGCACACACACACACACACACACACACACACACACACACACACACACACACACACGCAAAATAGATTTTCTTTATTTTTAATGATGTTGGTAAATATACTATTCCTTTAATAAGAGATACTAAATTAAAGTAGGATTTACTTTGTAAGCAAAACTATTAAGGTAAAAAACAAACGGTAATTTTCCTCAAATGCAGTCGGATAACAAAGGTAAAATTTTTATCTGTCTAATAAATTCAACCGACAAAAATTGTGAGTTATTAATTCAAAAGTATTTTAATTTTAGAAGAAAAAACAAGAAAATATTAAGTCAAATCTTTATGTCATTTTCATTATATTTTATTTACTAACGTGAAATTTTATTTAATATTTAATTAAATATTTTAGGAATGGTATGCATTTGTTTATCTTTCGGTTGTTAATTTTTATTTTCTAAAGAAAGAATTATGTAAAAACCTTTTTATAATTAATATTTTAAAAATACTGAAACGAAATGGAGAGTGATGATTAGCCTGTAAGATAAAAAAGTAAACAAGTGTGTAAGAGAGAAAAAAATGAGAAGATAAATGTTTCATTTATGAAGATACGAAATAATAATTAATTTCCCGTGTATAGTAGCGATCACCTGGTTTTCTTTACTATCTTTTATTGCGATCATTTTCAGAAGAAGAATAAAAGTGACCGCAGTACAGGTTAAAGATATAAAATTATCCTGAAATTGATGTTAAATTCCGATAAAAGTAATTAACAAAATTATATGTTTTATTAATATTTTTTTCTTGATAATATTTATTATTATTATTATTATTATTATTATTATTATTGTTATTATTATTATTATTATTATATTTTGAAACATCTTGATCGGTTTAATTTACATAAAGGAAATAAAATATTGTGGTATTTCAGTTACATAAACTATAAAATAAATTATCCTACGTAATGCTGAACCGTCTGAAGTCATCGTCACTGGCGATGCCGAGCTTCTAGTTTCATTTTAGGATGGCACGGACAAGTCGTGCATCAAATAAGTGTGCGCTACCTTGGCGACCAGCACGTTTACACAAACTTGTAATTTTCGTGTACGTGTAACAGAAAAAGAAGGATATATATATATACGTATATAGACCTAACGCGAGAGACAGAGAGAGAACGATAGGTTAAGAACAGGAGAGGGAAAGCGAGAGGCGTGACCGACTACTCTAAAAAACGACCAGAATAAAAAGTCATGATGGCCGCGATGTCGGTCCGCTCATTCTTTCGTTCGTTGTTCGTGCACTACGTGAAGAACACAAGGGAGACCGGCTACGGCCGGTCAGCCATACCGGACCGGGCATCATCCGTTTACAACCGACAGGCCTAACTTTACTCGGACCACACGACTGAGAAAAAGCACGATTTACCGATCGGCAGCCGAATTACAGTATTACGCCGGTTGAACTGTAACAATGCCACACTCTCACCACCTTGATATCACGTAGTCGTACCTATATAGATAATATCATGTGAAAAATTTACGAACAATTCATTCTACCATTTAAACATTACTACAATTTAGATTGATTAGATTCGTAATACAATTTTCCCTTTTTCATCTTAAACTAGTCATCAGTTATGTAAAAATATGTATTGTTTAAAAATAATAATAATAATAAATGTAATTTTTTTTAATTTATCGATCAAAGGTTTTCTATCTTTTTTATATTTTAATATGAGTCATCGTAAGCCAAATGACGAAAAATCATGATCAACTATCAGATTTATTTGTATTTACATATAAAAGTATTTTTTTATAATATTTTAGCCTAAAAAAAAGTACCTTATTAAGCTTAACTTTTTATAAATCGTTCGATCTAAACAAAAATCTTCCGACCGAATTCGTTAAAATTAAATTAAAGATTTTCTACTACCAAAACGTCATATATGTTATACGTATTCGTTCAAAGAACAATTCATATAATTCGAAATTAACTACTTTAAGATTGTTATTTCTGAACCGATTTAATTTACGTATCATTTTCACTCCCTATTTTTAACTTATAGAATTATTATTTACAAATACGGGATTCTAACAGTTTATTTTCGTTGTGTTAATTAATTTTTTACTTCGTAATCTATTTGGATCATCCATGATTTTTCCAGATTAATCCTTGGACGATTCCTTTATTGTTATCGGTCGAATAGCGCGCGTCATCAATCAGTCTTTACATGATCTACACACTCTATGTGCGCAGTATATAATCTCGATAAATTATTTATTCTATTTATTATTTTTCTATTACAGGCCAAATCATTAATATTTCAGTTATTACATTCGTTCCAAAAATATGTAAGTTTCATAAAATTTTTAAACATTGCAAAAAGTTTTCTTTATAAACTTTATTTTTTATATATACGAATATATATATATTAACAATCGTTTTATAACATTTTAATTTACTTAAAATATTGAAACATAATTTTAAATTAAAGAACTTAAGATTTCTTGGTTTTATATGAAATAGAACGTTATTCTTTCGTATTTACATGCGTAAATACTATTCATAGAGATTCTGGATCGGCTGTAACCACCTTTTTTTTCCAGAAAATTTAAGTCTTTTTTAAAATAACATTTTATTTCTTATCAAAAAATTATAATAAATATTCCTCATATAACTACACACTGTTATTTAAAAAAGTATTAATAATTATTAATCAAAATTGAAAATTTGAAAGCTGGATTTTCTAAAAATGGTTTATCCGCTTTCGTTTTGACAAAACTTTATTTATGTTATCTAAAAAAATGTATTTTTATTAGTCGATAAAATACTCATCGGTTTATGTAAGACTTTTTACCATTTTTTTCGAAAGTACGAATAGTACCCTATTTCCATTCCTGTAATGCGTTTGTAATACCTTTTCCTTCATCTGATTTTTCGTGATTGAATCTCCTACTCTGGTTTATTTAATTCGCTTGTTACAAGACTTCTTATAATGTCTTCATACAAATTTGTAGATTACACTGATGAAAAGTTTACATAATGATCGTTAGATTTGGTGAAGTAAAACTTTAGGTATATGATTTTCAAGTTAAAAAAACATTTTTATTGTTGAAATATCTAAATACATTTTACCTTACGATACCTTTAATTACGTTTCGAAGTAAGTAAACTAGTGATCGATAGGGTAAATCAAGGAACGATAGATATATTTAGAAAATATAATAGTGATGATAAAGAAAAAAATGAAATAATTTTAAATAAATCATTATATACTGTAGAAATGAAGCTTAAATATATTAAACATATAGAAAATTATTGAAAAATCCAAGGAAAGCAGTAGAAAATTTTCATTAATTTTTTTTTTCTCGGAATAATAATGTAAGTCTTTATGAAAATATTTATCTTTTAATGCTGAAATTATTACTGAAAGAAGGGAAACTAAGTATGTTAGAAGTTCATTACATATAAGTTTCAAGTTAAAAAAATAAATAACTATTCACAGGGAAAATATTATATATATTTATAAAAGCCAAGTAAAGTAAAATGTTTTTAAGAAAAATTTCTTTACGCGGAATCACCTAGAATGTGCATTTCCATATATCGTAAATTATAAAACATAGGTAATAAATTCAAAAATTACCGTTAAAAAATTGTTAATTTCAACCGATAACATTTTAAGAAATAATTTACAGGCCTAAAAGAATTAAGAGTGCTCATTTCAAAAAATAAAAAATAAACCTTTAACCAGACTTAAATGGTTCTTGTACTTTAAATACATAGACTTTACGTATAAACTTATTATTTATTAAAAAATAAATAAATAAGGAATAAATAAGAAAAACCTTTTAAGTATTTACGTTTTGTCAAATACATAATTCTATAACGTACTTACATATTTATATATTATTTACCTCGGTTATTATACGCTGTTTATATACAAGGTACAGCCAATTTAAAGTTTAAAATTCAAATTGAGTTGAGAATTTAATAACATAAGAAATATTAATTTTACTAGTTTAATATTTCCGTGTAGTTTAATTACTTTTCTTTTTAAATAAGATAAAATTAAAATAAATAGTCAAAAAAAAAGTTTTATTTCTGGTAAATTAACTGCACAAAATAATCTTTGTGCGAATTAACTTTTATTAAAAACTACTTATCGTCTACTGCATTATTTTAAAAATAATTATTGGTAGTAAAATTTATCTATAGAATGTATCACGAAGTTATCCCAAGGTTTTCATAACCTAGTCTACTCGTAAAAGTAATGGAAAAAATGTATAATTGCATATATTCTAAAATGCTTCATTTGCGAGTTACGGCTAGCGATAGATTTCCCTTGGATTTCAGCTATACCGGTAAAATAAGGTCGTACTTAAAGTTTTAGGACGTTAATTAAGTAGCAAAATCAGTGATTTCTTATGGCTTTTCATCTGAAAAACCGAATAAAATAGGTCTCAGAATTGTATCTATTGTAAATTTTGAGAAATCTGGGGTTAAAATCAATAAATCGGGGTAAAAAATCCTGTTTTTTATGTTTGATATACAATAACTTTTGATAAATAGGTAATAAACGTATAAAAATGTTAAATAAAACATGTAGATAATTTAATTCTAAACAAATGAATATTAGATAATTTGGAAAGATGAAGTAAATTAAGAAAAATTCTTTTTTTTTTTAGAAACAGTGCACTAGACCAAAATGTATTATAAGTATCAATTTATTAAAAATGTTAAAAAATGAGCCCGACATTTTCAACACATTTCTTAGCACGCTTCTGTACTGCTTTTGTTGCTCTTTTTAGTTCTTTAAGGCTATTCTTAATTCGCTCAGCCGCATTCATAATGCGGACAATTAATCCCTCAGGAGAATGTATATTTGTTTTGTGTATAATATTATTCATCCATTCCCAGATATAAAAAACTAAAGATGTTAGATCAGGCGATCTGAATGGTCAGGAATGTGGACCTCCACGATCGATCCATTTCTCAAGAAAAGAATGATTTAACTGAGTGGAAACGGCACAAGTGAAGTCATAGTGCTAGTCGTATACTTAGCGTTTCAGCGCCAGAGGGATGTTCCTCTGGCGCTGAGATGCCAGAACAATCAATGTTAGAACAACATGATGTAAATAAAAACAAAAAGAAAACTTATCAATAACAGAAAATATGAATACAAAATAGATTTAAAAAAATAAAATTACTTTTTGGTTTTTTCTAAAAATTATGAATTATCAAAATGGTTACTTGATAAAGCAGCAAACATTTCTTCAAAGTAGTTGGTCAGTGTGGCCACCATTCTGCCCAATGTGTACTTTAGCTTGGCGAATCCATGCTAATCGGGCTCGTCTAATAGCATCATTATTATTCATAATAGTAGCTCCAGCTTCTATTGTACGATGTCTCAATTTTTCTTGTGTGCCAAGGCGAGCAGAATAGACTAACGTCTTCATCCAGCCCCTAAAGAAAACGTCCGCGTCCGCTAGCGTGAGGTCGGAAGATCAAGGTGGTCATTTTACTGGTCCGTTTCGACCAGTCCATTACTTACCAAATATGTTATTTAAATGATTAATCATTTACCGAAAGTAGTGAGCAGGTACGTCATCATTGAAAAACCACATCTGCAACTGGAACATCTTCCAAGAGGTCCACCACATTTTTTTACAAAAAATTCAAGTACCGCTCGCCATTGAGCCTTGGCGGTAAGATAAAAGGTCCAATGAGATTATCACTAAGAAGATCACACCACCACATTAAACGAAAAAGAGCGTTGAAAATTACTTGTAGCGATCTCATGGGAATTTTCTTCTGCCCAAATGTGAGTTTTCGATAATTTATAATGCCGTTTCTTGTAAAACAGGATTCATTAGTAATTAGAATTTTACACAGAAAATCGGGATGATGTTCATATTTTATAATTAACCATCGACAGAATTTCATCCGTTTATCAAAAGCAGGCTGTAATAACTCTTGTACACGTGATGTGTGAAACGCGTATAATTAATGGTCCCGTAACTTTTCCCACACACTTGGTTGCGAAACATGAAAGCGATGCGACAATATCCTAGTGCTTGAGGTAGGAGATAATTGTACCGCATTCAATATTCCTTTTTCAGCGTTGACATTTCTCACGAAACGTCCAGGAACAGCATCGAATCGTTGTGGTTTAACCATAGCCATTTCTGGAACTCCAAGGAGCAGAAAGCGGGGCTAAATATTTCGCAAGCCGAAACTCGCTAACAAACCGTTTGCTGACCTATGTTTATATGAACATTTTTTCTTATTTTTGGCTATAGAATCATCTCCCAAATCATCTGCCGTGCAACTTGGAATCACTCTGTATATAACAACATGTCATGAACGATTCATAATCAACGCCCAGCAAAAACTACTGAAGTTAAATAAAATTAACAAAAATTTGTTTACACGTTCAAGCGCACACTCAAAATAAAGTTTTGAAAATCCGAGTTTAAAGGGTTGAAATTTGCTGCTTTTTTTTAATTTCTCGTTAATAAATAAAGATATTACCTTGATTTTTCATGTTTGTAATCTATATATAAATAAATAAAAATGAATTTATAGATTTTTTGAAATTCCAAGTTAAAAGGGTTAAAATTGATTTTGAAATTTTTTAAACCCGGCTATTTTTTGAGCTTTCGGTAACAAATGTAGATGTCAGCATGACTCTTGGTGTATTTAATCTTCATATGAATATCTAAAAACGAATTTCTAGAGTTTTCGAAATTCGACCTTGAAAGGGGTGAAGAAGATAAAACAATTTTGAACTTTGATCGCAAGTATTCCGTATTTCTGACTATATTAAACGAGATAGTCGTTAGAATTGGGCTTTCAAATACTCTTCAGATAAATATATAAACACCATTTTTGTTTTTTTTAATTTCGATTTTTTTAATGGTTCGACGGTGTACGGCGCGGCGGCTCACCAACACAGCCATTGTTACTGTATTTTTCGACGTGACGCTACACCTGCCTCAGATTACTAGACTAAAAAAAAAAAATATAAAAAAATAATTTAAAAAAAATTAGAAACGAAGTGCAGTCACCTCCATCTGGTGTTTGTCAGGTAATACTAAGAACCGGGCAAAATAAATTATTACCCGTACGAAGGACGAGTAACCAGCGATAACTAATATTTTTAAGATGGAGGCCGACTATTTTGAAATCTGAATTCTTAGATCATTCAAAGTTAAGGCTTGCACTTACAACTGAATTATTGCTCTGAAAAAATTAAAATATACTGATATCTTTTATAGATTGAACAAACTTTAATTTTTTTATCATTATTATTCTCACTAACATGAGTTTAATGAACACAGGGTAGGGTGCAGGGAGCAGCGCCCTGACCTGCTAAATATCCCCTGACCGCGACGGGAAATGCAAGTAACCATATTACGAGAGTGAAGCCACGACGTGGATGCTATTATATACAAATATATAAATAAAAATCTAAGTTGGTATTTAATTATTAAATATACTGAGAAAACTGTGCAGTCCAAACAATCTATATGTGAAATCGTATCTAAAATCGCAATAAATTATTTGGTATTTTTTATTTATTATTAGGCGAGTGAATGATGTAAATCTTTTCTATTTTGAATGCAATTTTATTTTTTTATATCAAATAATTAATAAGCAGTAGGAAAAGTAATCAGTTAAACAATTAGAATTTATTGTAATGTGCAACCGGGCATTCCATTCCGTATTTTTGTTTTTCGGACGTCTTCAGTTTGTTTGATACTGTACTATATGTGGTAGGGAAAACAGTAAGAACATTACTGGTAACTTACCCACCCACCGCCCATTAACCTGCTTACTTCCGTAATTCTAAAATTTAACTTATATATAAAACAACAAATACAATATAAATAATAGTAATTTCATTAAAATCGGTTGGCGTATATAATAATGTTTTCAAGAATGTAAAAGTTACATGTTAAAATGTAAGAAGTTATGAATACTTGAAAATAATGATAAATATTCCTATAAACAACTTATTATTATTATTATTATGCTTTTACGGCCAACATGGGACCACTTAAGTCAATTATAGTTGGATCTTTTCTGAGAAAAGCGTGTTATTTTACTCTTCCGAGCTGCCCAGTATTTCTTCATCCGTTCAGATCTTGCTTTCTTTTCTTCATCCGTAAACACCCTCTTCGTTGTATTTTGTCGTTTGTCTGTCTTTTGTTTAAATCTAATGCTTTTGTCTTTTAGCTTTCTAATTTTTCCAGTTTTATTCTGTAGGTCAGTCAGGGAAATTCCCAATTCTTTCATATCTTCTCTAATTTCTTTGATCCATCCTACTTCTAGCTTTTGGAACCATAGCTTTTCAAAGATATTTCTTGACAGTCTTGTTTCCGGTGTCCTTATCAGATGACCAAATAAGAGATTCTTTTTTTCCGCATAGTATCAGTAACAGGCTCTATTTTTTGATACACCAACTCATTTGGCACAATCCACCATTGGCCTTCTTTTTGGTGTTTTTTATTGATATACGTTCTGACAATTCTCCTCTCTATTTTCAGAATTTTTTCACTTCGGTTTTTCTGAATGATTTTGAAAAGGGGCTCGCTTCCGTAGGTGACTACTGGCTGTACTACAGTTTTATAATGTTTAAGTTTTGTTTTAGCAGAAAGGCATTTTTTGTTATATGTTGAGCAAGTTAATTTTTGGGATTTAATCATTTTATTTGTCCTGTTTTGCCATGTCACTTTTTCATTTAAATTATAAGTTATTATTTTCCCTAGATATTTAAATTGTTTTACTATTTTAATTTTCTGATTGTTTACCGTAATGTGCTCTATTACTAGAGGATCTATGGCCATTAGTTCAGTTTTTTCGAAAGAGATATGAAGCCCTATCTTTTGTGCTAGGTTTTGAAGGCTCATGATTTGTATTTTGGCTTCTTGAATATTATTTGCTAAAACAGCGAGGTCATCTGCAAAACCTAGGCAATTTAGTGTGATGGAGTTTTTCTTAGTACCCATTTTTATATTTTTGGGATTTATTTCATACCATTTTCTCATGGCAAATTCGAGGGCGCAGTTAAAAAGGAGTGGTGAGAGGCTGTCTCCTTGCCTCAATCCAGTTTTTATGTAGAAGGGTTGAGAGAGTTCACCTCTGAATTTCACTCTGGACTGGGTATCGGTTAAAGTTAATTTTATCATGTTTACGAGTTTAGGGTGAAGGCCCAGGTTTCTCAGAATATTCAGCATGAATGGTCGGTGTATACAATCATAGGCTCTTTTAAAGTCGACGAAGGTGATTATTAGTTGTTTTTTCCGTCTTTTATATAAGTCCATCATAAGTTTTAGGGATATTATTTGCTCCGGGCAACCTCTCCATGGCCTAAATCCCCCTTGGTATTCCCCAAGTTCCAGTTCAAGTTGGTCTTTGCATCGGTTGTATATGATTCTCGACAGGATTTTGTATGTGCAATCCAGGAGAGATATGCCTCTGTAGTTTTCCGGATTAGTTTTATCCCCTTTTTTATGTAATGGATGAATGAGGGCTGTGGTCCAGTGTTCTGGAAGTTTTTCTTCGTTCCATATTTTTACGAGGCATAGATGTAGGGAAGTTTTGACTGAATAAACTGATGAATGTTTCCAGAGTTCAGCGAAAAGCTGGTCTTCTCCGCTTGCTTTGTAGTTTTTTATTTCATTTAAGGCTGCGAGAACTTCTTGAATTGTTGGCGGGTTGATATTTACCGGTGAAGTTTTACTGGAGTTTCAGTGTCAATCTCAAAAAGCTCTGGGGAGTCGTCACAGTTGAGGAGTCTATTGAAGGTTTCTGCCAAAATTTCAGCATTTTCTTTATTGGTGTGGGCCATATTTCCTTTTTTTCCTCTCAGCATAAGGGTGGGTGGTTCATATCTTTGAAGAGCCTGACCAAACATTTTATAATAGTCTCGGGAGTTAGTTTTCTTGGAACTTTCTTCTATTTGCTGAATCAAGTTTTGTTGGGCTTGTCGTTTGGTTCCTCTTATAATTTTCTGAGTTATTTTCGTTTGTTTGGTGAATTCATGGTTAGATTCTTCAGTTTTCTGGGTTTGGTGGTTGATCCAAGCCCGGTGTCGGTCTTTGAATGCTTTGTCACATTCTTCATTCCACCATTGGTGTTTTTTTCTTGGGTTTATAGGGGCTAGTTCTTCAGCTATTTCTTTCAGTTGGGATGTCAGTTCTTTTAAATTATTAGTTAATTTGATTTTTTTTTTGTTTCTTCAAAGATGGCATTGTGGATCATAAGCTCTTTTGTTTTTAGGTTGGGATTTTTTCTTTTTATGCGGGGTGCATTTTATTTTAACTTTAATTAAGTAATGGTCCGATCCAGTATCTGTTCCTCTCAAGACTTTTACATTATAAATCTCCTTGTGATAATTCCGGTCCATGCAAACATGATCGAGTTACCATTCCCCTTTTTTCCAATCTGGGTGTTTCCAAGTCTTCAATTTGTTTGGTTTTCTCATAAAATAGGTGGATTTTGAGATCATATTATGGTTACTGCAAAATTCGACAAGTCTTTGGCCGTTCTTGTTAGTTTTCTTCTGGGCAGGCCATTTTCCGATAATATCACGATATCTTCGTTCTTTACCAAGTTGGGCATTAAAGTCCCCTATTAAAATCTTGGTGTGGGTCTTATTTATGTTGTTTGCAGTTTGGTCAAGAAGTTCCCAGAATTTGTCCATCTCTTCTCTATCTTTTTTAAGATTGTTTTTGTCATTGGTGGGAGCATGGACATTTATTATGGTGTAGAATTTATTGGCTGATTTTAGGGTTAAGGTTGAAATCCTGGGGGAGTAAGACTTAAATTCTACGACTGAGTCAATTATTTTAAGATTGATTGCAAATCCTGTTTCGAACTGTGGGCAATTCTTCATCACACGTTTCCCGGGGATTCCTTTGTAAATTCTGTAACCCTGAGATTCAAACGGCTCTCGATCGGTGTTTCTCATTTCTTGAAGTCCTGCGATTAGAATTTTTTGTTTGTCCATTATGTCTGTTAGAGTTTTTAGTTTGCCGGGTTGAGTTAGAGAATTAATGTTGTGAGTGGCAATGTAGTTTATTTTCTTGTGTTTTATCCTCAATTTTAAAGTTGTGTTGTTTTTGGGTGTTTCCAAACGCTCCGATTCATTGTTATCTTTTAAGCAGCTGCCCACCGGATCCGAGTGCAGCCTTCTCTGGTATTTACCAGACGGTGGATTTTTTCTTAAAAGACCTTCCATATTTGACTTTCAAAGGCAAGTCAGCCTTGGGTGGGAATAAATTCCCGAGTTACAACTCTGGATGTGATCCAGAGAGGTGATTCCGATTTAGTTCACCAGTAGAAATCTCCACGTTTCTAACTGGTTATCCAGACGAACCAACGTGGAGGCGCAAACCGATTTTCTTAATTGAGATATTAAGTATGGAGAAAGTTTAAATCGGTTCCGGAATCATTTCATCCTATAAACAACTTATAAAATCAAATTAAGTATTGTAATGACGACTTTATTCAAAATGATTTTTTTTACCGGATTATTCAATTAAGGTATATCTCCATTCGTTTTTCTTTTATATGTTAAAAGCTGAAACACTTAACTCGTTATGTAACTTAAAATCTGAAGACCAAAAGTAAAATCTGAGACCGACATAAAATTTGAGATGTGGTTATTTAAAATAATGTTAAAAAATATTTCAAATAGATAAACATCTCCCAAATGGAAATATATTAAACCTATTCACTTGGATTGCTGTTTAATAGATATGTTGACTTTCTTGTTTCAATCCTATATCTACCTTCTCAACAGACATCATTTTTTTATTTCAAATAATCAGGTAATTGTTTTAAATTCATATAATCTATAGACTCTTATTAATATATTGTTACATTTTTAAAATGATGTTGCAAGTTTCCTAGTAAAATTAAAACATGAATAGTAAGGTAAAATGTAATCAAATCAATCAGAGAAACAAACAATTTGTATATGTATATATATTCAAGTGTTTTTTTTTTAATTTTTAAATGGAAAATAAATATTTTAGTTTAATATTTCTTTTTAATATTTATCATCGATACATTTTTTTTTATTCATGCATTTATCCAGTTTTACTTGATAAAACTTAGTGTTTTACATTAAATCAATAGTATTATTTTTTTTAAAAATGACAACTTTTTATTTTTATAAGTTTAAAATTTTTTTACGTGATTTTAATTTTTTTTTATAATCATTTAAATTACACACCTGTTAAAAGATTTTTTTTTTTAAATTTAACAAACAATTCAAACTATTTGAGAACCATATCAGTTAGAAAAATCATAGTTTTAATTATGTAACAGATACAGTAAGATGTAATACGAACGGGCTCTAGGTTATAGTGGATTCAAGTCCTAGTAAAGTCAGTTACTTTTACACGGATTTGAATACTAGATCGTGGATACCGGTGTTCTTTGGCGATCAGGTTTTAATTAACCACACGTCTCAGAAATGATCGAACTGAGATTGTGCAAAACTACACTTCATTTACACTCATATATATCATCCTTATTCATCCTCTGAAATATTATCTGAACGGTAATTACCGGAGGATAAACAGGAAAAAGAAAGAAAGGTTATAGTGGATTAAATATGAATTGGTTGTGAAAATTAGGATTCGGAAAATAAAAATTATATTTAGATATAAAACTTGAGCTCTATTAAAAATAAATAGTATATAAAATTATTTAATTATACTAAGTAATAAAAGATTTGAAAACTAAAGTAACTATGACTATCTACCTTGTGTAATTACAACTAATTATCAATTATCCACTAATTTAACCGTGATACGTATAACAAAACAAAGAACGAGGTAGGAATTCAAAAAATCTCAACGTTTGGAAACGTTGTCATATTATTATTTGAAATATATTCTTCGACTAAATTATTATTTCGTCTTCGTTCGAAGACGAAATGTATATCGAAGAAGGACGCCGTACCTCCACAAATTTAGAGTGTTTCGTTGCTACGTTTATCCATTCATTTTGCTCAGCGGCTGATAAAAATAACTGTGATGGCGAACAAACATCGTGAAGATGACGAAAAAAACGAGGCTGTAATCTAAATTTTGAAAAGTTGCGAAAATAACGGCTATCTGCTTATCATAAATAGTGAATTCCAACTAATATCAAATAATTATTAAATACTATTTATTAAAGGAAATTTACAAAATGGAAAAATACAAAAAAAAAACATTATATTAAATCAGAAAAATTGGTAAATATTTAAAAAATGAATTATTATTTATTGTAATGTAATCGTAAGGTTGCTAATTGTTACAATAATTAAACTCATACCGGTACTTATCAAAAACTCGCATCCTTATGAACCCCCACAACGCTGATTGAAATTTTATAATAGAAGTTAGAAGATTATTTCATATTGATGTATTGCAAAAATTTACTAAAACATCTTATATATTAAAAAAAATATATTAAAATCAGTCTAAAAGGATTTCTATACGAATGGCTTCCTGAACTACTTATAAATAGTCTCTTAACATCTTTTTTACTTTTTTTTTTTTTTTTAATAGAAATCAGTAGAATGTTCTATTTTTTACAATCCCAAAATTTTTAAATTATTCATCTCATTAGTATCTTAAAAAAATGCGGGTGAAATTTTTGTTTTGTATCAGATAAAATTTTATTAATATCTTATGCTGTTATATTACATATTGTAACTAATAAATTCTTTTACATCTATGATCTCATCGAGTTATTTCATATTTTTATTATTATATATATTTTTTAATTAAAATGTACACTATTACCTTAAATCCACATCTTTTTTGTTAATCCTGTATTAACAGTTTAAAGACAAATGATTTAAAATTAAATGTATATATATATATATATTATATATATGTTAATAATCTTGGTTACATATATATATATATAAAGCAACTCTTTCTTTTCAAATTTTGTTCTTGCTAAATTAAAAATCTGACCTTATTATGATTAAAAAAAATTTCGCGATATGACTAATTCAGTTTGATTTATGCATACAAATAGCTGTAATTATATAGTATTACTTTATTATTAGAGATATAATTTATATGATTTGAGGTTTATTACTAGGTATGTATTATTAGTTCAGGAAGAAACTGGTGGATTTTGTGTTAGAGATATTCATTAAAAAATAGTATATGAATTTTTATATGCGTATTATAATCTGTGCGTTACATATTTTAATTTAGAAGAAATCCCGAAGAAAAAAAATTTGTAATATTTTTTTGTATGTTAACTGGATAATACGAACAAAATATGAATTTTTTGATTTTCTTTCTTTTTGAAAATTTCTTTATTTCTTAACCGAACGGTTTAAAGAAGCTATTCATTCCTTTTCACATATGTTTAATATCTTTAAATATTTTCTTGATCCAATATTTTCAATATTATTGCTTTGAGTAGAAGTATAATTACTGTCTGCTTAATTTTTTACCCTATTCATATTTATTAGCCTATAGTAAATAGTATTTTCATCTAATACAAAAATAAACTAACTCTAATTATTCTAAACAGAATTTTTTACCCTTTACCAATAAATTATATTTAAATTTATTATTCCTAATTTAATATATCCATTTAAATTTCAGGACTTCGAAATATTTCAATATTAAATTATCTACCTATAATAAAAAATTTTAACAAAATTTGCAGTTAACATCTATTAAGATAAGGTTTCTATGATTATTTTTTATAGCTAATAGCAATTATTCACTCTTTCATTCTCTCGGAAAATGAATATGTACACCTGTTTATAATTGCATAGTATCAGAGTTCATACACTATTTTTTTTTAAATTTATATTACCAAAAAATAGTAATTTACTGGAATTCCAATCCACGTTCCACTTAAGAAATTTAGAAGTTAATTATTTATTTTCTATAAATTATGTTATCAGTCGCAATTATTATAATTATTTATAATAGTTAATTTTATTATAAAATTTTCTTTATTTATAAAATAATTTAGTAATCTCTTAAATATTCTTTTTATTAAAGTAATATAATTAATTTTGCCCGGTTGAATTTTTAGAAATTTAACCTCTTTTTTGTTTTTGGTTATGATTATACAGCATTAAAGATCAACCTTTAAAAAATACAAAATATGTGCTCCAATAAAATTATACGTAAATGTTAGATAACATAACCGAAGCGTTGTAATCGGTGTGATACGAGATAAACGTTTCTCTCGAAATAGATTTAGCTATTCTTAAAAAAAAAATCTCATACCAGGCTTACTAGAAAAATTAAGGAATGAAGTGTTTTTCTTTAGTTTAGCCTAATGTAAAGCAGGTGATATTTAATCCTATTAGTAATATATTCCATGTTCACTACACGGACTGATGTAAAAAAAAAAAATCATTGTTCATACAGAAAGAAATTACATGTAATCGCGTTTACCTTGGATGCTTTATGTGAG
Organism: Lycorma delicatula; assembly: GCF_047948215.1. NCBI lineage: Eukaryota > Metazoa > Arthropoda > Insecta > Hemiptera > Fulgoridae > Lycorma > Lycorma delicatula. Next base: position 52,577,976 of record NC_134458.1, read on the forward strand.
CTGTAAGAAATGTTAGATCAGATAATGTAAACAAAAAAATTAATGTATCCGTTTTTGTGAAAAACTTCATTGTAGGTTACACAATTTTCCCATTCATCAAGAGATGATTTATTATTTTCTTGGTGGCATATAGAATAACAATTTCAATTTACTGAGGTTATTTATTATTAATAATGCTCTAGCAACCTTTTTTTTTAGAATATTGTAACTGTTCCTGTTTGATTATTTGATTTCAAAATAAAGTTTATAAAGTCATTAACGAAACCTTTAACATAATTTGAACAAGATACAACAAAAATATTTTTAATTATTTTAAAAATGAAATAATAATAAAAAACAAATTCAAAAAGCATAATTAATTTGCAAAATTTCAAATTTTAATTTTATAAAAATTTTTTATTAGATTTTAATTCTTTGCCCATTCTAATATCTAACTTTCTCGTTTGACACTGTCATAATTTTTACAACCCTTGGAATACTAAAACTGAAAATTTCTTTATATTTATATTATTAAAAATAATGAGAGTGTGTGCGCGCGCGTAACGCTGTTACAAATCGAGAGAAACAAATTTTATATTCTAATAGAGAACCTGATAAAAAATTTCAGCATATATTCGTGTTATTTCATGGAAAATTTAAATACATACATAGAGGACCTTGCTCCTTTGACGAGGAGTGGTATGAGGGGAATAGCAGATCATCACGTGAGAACCAACAAACCGTTTGCTTTCAAATTTTCAGGATACATTTGTGTTATTCCAGAGAAAGTTTTAAGCCACAGATCGAGCACCTATCTCCTTCGGGGTTGGTTTTGAGGGGGGTATCAGAGCTTCTACGACAAGAACGAGGGAAACGTTGGAGGAAAGAGAGTTTTTCAAACTTAAATTGTTATCCATTTATTTATCAGTATTATTCTCACAAACCTGAGAATAACGAACACAGCGTTGGTCCACGGAACGGAACTGTCCTTACCGGCTAGTTAGGGAATTAAAAAATAAACAAATTAATAAATAAATACTTTTATATAATCGAAGACCTTTCTCGGATACTTTACGGATAGTTCTTTGTGTATTTGTGTGTGCGCGTGCGTGCATGTGTACTCTATATAAATGTACATGAAACAATTATTTTCGGTAAATAGGATTCGTTTTTTTTTTTGTAGCTTATATTACTGATAGAACTCGACAAATATGAGAAAATCTTCTAATCAATATTTCTAAAATAACAATTATAATTTTATCGCTTTAAAATGAAAATTATTATTTTGTTTTACTTAAAAATTTTATAACATTAACTCAAATTTAAAAAATGCATGCTAAAGTATAGTTATGTGTGTATTAAAATAAACATTTTTGTAAAAAAAATCGTAAGAACCGCTCAGCAGAAATTCATGTTTCGTTTTTTACAACAGTAATTTTTCTTTTTAATTAATTGACCATATAAGCTTCGAAGCTAGTACATGGGAATATGAAATGGAAATCTTCTAGCGTATGAAAAATCCCATGCCTGACCGAGATTCGAACCCGGGACCTCCGGATGAAAGGTCTAGACGCCTCAGAGTCGTGGTATTCCGCCACGGAGATCGGAAATTTATAAACAATATTACTGTAAGAGTGGATACATGCATACGTAAAAATTTCTTATTAAGCACCGCTACACAAGATTTTGGATAGATTTCGACTCCTTTTTTTTAAACCCTAATTTTCAGGAAAACTTTCTTTTTGTAACCCGAACATTATAATTTACTCCTTTTCGTCGCGCTTAAAAGTTGTTACGAATTAATTATTTATAATTAATTCATTACGAAGAACAATTATAAAAAAAATAAATAAATAAAGTATTACGAAATAATTATAATTTATATTACGTTTTATATTACGTAATATTTATTATGTTATTTCTATATTTAAATGGCACTATTATATAATATTATATTTTTTACATGATTTTTTTTTTATATTTTGTTAATACTTGCTGAATTTATTTAAATTTCAGTTGTATATAAATAAATAAAACATTGCAATTTAAATTATTATTATTATTATTTTATTATATATAAATTCATAAGTTATAAAACAATCCGGTAACTATTTAAATATGTTGAGATGATAATAATATAACGTAACATAAAAATATGGTAGGAGCGAAACCACAGAAATCCATCTAACGTCGAAATGAACAACAACAACAATAACAATAACAATGAGAAGCATCCATCGTCTGTTGTCCTCTTCTAAAACATTTCAACCCGGAAGCTTACAGTGATTGTGTGACTGAATGACTGCTAGAAGGGAGACGCCACAAAATTACTGCAGGTCTCCGATGCCTTTATTCAACCTGCCTTCTTAAGGTCTTGCGATTCGAAATTATACTCCTGTGAACGTAAAACTGTTTGTTTTATTTACCTCAACGGAAAAGTACAATTTATCTTCCCTATTATTATTATTATTATTTATTTTTATGATTTTTATTATTATTATTATTGTTATTATCATTATTATTTATGTTATTATTTTATTGCAATTTAAAGATTTCTCTTGATTTAATTCATAGGAACGTGTGTAAATAAAACGGTTGCACCAGTTACTCGTGTTCGTTGATATAATCTTTACCATAATAGTGATGTAAAAACAAAAATCTTGAAATAACCAAATATTAGGTAAAAAAAATCACATTTTTTCATTAAAAAATCTAGTATTATATCAACTACCACGATGAAGTATGATATTTTTAAAAAAAATATATAAAAAATGTTTTTTACTGAATGTTTCCACAGTTTTACTTCTGAAATCTAAGTTTATTTAATCCTGATATGTGCTTGAAATTTAAAAAAATGATTATTATGTAAATGAATAGTATACTTGATCTATGTTATATTCGTTCGTTTAACATGTTTTCTCATAAATAATTTATGTAAATTTCAGATTGTTCAAGATCATAGTTCTTATGTGATATGTTTTGCAGCAGATATATATATATATATATATATATATATATATATTCTTTGAAATGATTTGCAATTCTTGATTCGACTGTTGTCTGTAGTGCCTGTAAGAGTTCCGTGTATCCGTAGGTGAATATAATTCTGTCTATCCGATGTAGTATCTAGTACGATCACTGCATTTAAATTTGTGTACTCCTTAGTTTCTTATTTAGTCGTTATGTGTGCCAGTCTCCGTACCGGAATGGTTGCGTCTCGAGTAGGTTCCGATTTCGAATCTCGGTTAAGCATGGCATTTTTCATACGCTAACAATTTTAATTTGAGCTAATCATCATAGCAGTTGAACCCGTAATCTCATTAAAAAAAAGTACGTGCGTATATCCCATTTGCTGAATGATATTGTCTATTTTTTTGAAAACGAGACGATACTTTCCTATAATACAAACGAGAGAATGACGAAAACAATTTTTCATCTCGTAAGGATAGACTAACCGGAATTGAAATTTTTATTCGGTTTCATCTAAACTATGTGGATATTTTGTTCCAATTAAATGTTACTTACCATAAAATATTAATCTTATTCTCCTATATAGTTATTGATAGAATATGAAAGAAGCGAGAACACAAAAGAAAATTATTCCTTTCTAGATGTGGAGCGAAACCAAGGTACAAAATTTCAAGGTATAATTTAAACTACCAAACTGGATATCTTTGAATTTCTTCACCTAAAACTTAATAGAAAATAAAAAAGCAAGAATGATAGGAAACATTTTTTTTATTTTACGGGTTACAGTCAACGTTTTTGAAACGTCATGTATTCTTTTAGTCATCAAGCTTTCCAAAGCTAAAAATTTAATCAAATCAACGTATATTCAAATTTAATACAAATTTACCCGATTTCACTAATATAATTTAGACGCGATGAAAAGTAGAACTTACAATTATGGAATCATCAAAATTTGTAGTTTTGAAAATGATATATTCTTAATAATAACATAAGTTTTGCGTAATATAGAACTCTTTTTATTCTGGGTAGGTCAGAATACGGGTGCGTACGTGTGGTTGTATTTACTTTCTTGTAGCGATTATTTATATTCAGTTTCTATTTTTTTAATTTTTTCGTGTTTAATACGATGTTATTCTACTGTAAGAACATGTTTTTACGTAACTTATCCGATAACATCATACATTTAAAATTTTATTTAAATTAATTTATTTCATAAATAAAGTTATTTATTTAAATTTAGATAAATAAAGGTATTTTAAAGGTAAATTTTTTCATATTAATATTTTTTCGTATTGAAGTTTAGATATATGTACAAATGTCTTACATCACAAATAGAAAAAATTTTAACATTTACCTTAATAATTAGTTTGTAAATCTACCGATGATAATATTACAAGCGACAGGTAAGTAGGTTTATAACGTTAAACTTTATAACGTTAAAGAAAAAAATAAGACAAACTGAATCTTAATGATGTAAATAAGCATCAACAAAAATAGAGCAGTAAAGATTCAAATTTCTCTTTCCATTATAATCCTGTTTTCACGAAGAAGCACCTTGATTTTCCTCCCATAAAATCTTTACCCTCCATGAAATTCTACTGTAAGATTAATGAAATGCTCTCCTTATTTCTATTTAAATTTATTAATAAACAGATAAGTACTATAAAGAGTTATCGCTTAAAAGTTATTTATATGAAAATTATTTATATCCTTTTTTTTAAGACAGATATATAATTATTTATTTGATGTGTAAGTATGTCAACGTTAAAGAAATAATAATAAATGTATTTATAATAAGGGCATACAACTTGGAAGGAACTCAAATAAGATCGCGGTAGATTGCTTAGCTTTCGCAAATGACATGGCATTAATTTCAGATTCACTTAAAAATGCGCAACAACAAATCATAAAACTACAAAAACACACAACAAAAGTAGGATTACAAATATTCTTTAAAAAAACACAGTTGATGACAAACGTCAGCGATGCATCCCAATACATTAACAAAAATAATAAAACCATATCTAAAACGGATTGCTTTAAATTTCTTGGAGAATGGATATCGAAAACCCCACAAAAAAAATTAGCGATACAAACTAGAATACAAAGAATGAAAAGAGCATTTCGGATTACAAGAAACACATATAACAAGAAATCGTTGTCGTAGAACACAAAACTGAGACATTATCAAAAAGTGGTTAGATAAAAAATACTTTACGCAGTAAAAACATTTTGACTAACCGGAATTGGAGATCTCCAAAAATTAGAATAGACTAAAAGGAGAATTCTGAAGAAAATACTAGGGCATAAAAGTGACAGGAAATTGGAATTCATATTACGACCCAATAGAAAACTATATTTCAAAGCTGAAAAACTATCAGAAGTTATGAAGAAAAGATGTCTATGGACATAAACGCAGAATGGATGACAACAGATTAACTAAACAGATCTTTGTAACTTCCTAAGAAGTTATAAATCCAAGCTCACATGGTTTCAAGAAACAGAAAAACATGGAAAACATTGAATCAACACAGACACACAATAAATGAGAGGGACACAATAAATCAACACAGACACACACGTTTTAGAAGGGTAATTCAGTAAAGGAAAAATTAAAAGGAAGTGGATACAAGAAGAGAAGGATCCACACTATATGGGCACATAGAAAGCATAACCAAAGTTGATTTATCGTAACCTCTAAGAAGGTTTTTCCAAAAAAAAGAACGTATTTATAACACATCCGTGATAAATCTGTATAATAATATCAAGTACTGCTTCTGTGTTCATATTGTTTCTTAACTTATTATTCGTCTTCTTAGAAAAAAAAGAAATCAAAAACCAAAAGTCATGCTGTAAATTTAGTGTACTATTTATAAATATCAAAAGTTTTAAACGTGAATATTAAATTAAAAATAAATAACAAAAATGAATTCAAAAGTACAGTAATGTAGATAAATTTTTATTTTTACGGTTCTGTTTTCCGAGAATCAACGATCATAAACGTGAGCGATAAAGACAGGTACATTCGAGTAGTGTGTATATAAGTATAAAAAAAAGAAGATGTTAAGGTATAATTCACATCCATACAACATACTGACATAAAATACGATGAAACTAATTATTGAGTTATTTGTGAATTTGATTTATTCTGTATAGTGTGAAATCTTTCAATTTTCAAAGGAGTTTTATATTAATATATTTTATATATATTTTTAATGTCAATTTGTTTTTAATGTTATAGGTTTTAATAGTATTCATTTAACTGTTTTGTTAACTTATAAACCACGACTTTGTTTCAGTTATATTAAATATAATTAGCGAAGCGATATAGAAAACTGTGATATATTTATGTGTTATTTACAATTTTCCCTATTTTTACATATATAGTGCGACTATCGTTGCGGATGATTTTGAGGTTTAACTCCCTTCATAATTAGGATAAGAAATTACTAGTACTACTTTTTTAACTTTTTTATATTCCGATGACCATTCTGTTATCCTACGCGATTTCACTTCTTTATTCTAATATAAATGGAAGAAAAATGAAAGAAAGGTGCCCTAATTTAATTTTTTGTCTTTATGACTTTATACTTGTTTTATGATTTTTTGGCGGAACGAATTTACAGTTATCAACCGTTCTTAAAGTAATAATTTTTTCAGTCAGTACTGGTTATTTTATGAAATAAAAATAAAAACATGTTAAGTTCATTTTGATATGAATAGTGAAAACATATTCATAATAATAATAAATGAATTAATAAAAAATAAAAAACAAATTACTTTTATGGACGAGTATATATTTTTTAATATAGATTTTTATTAATAATTTCTATATGGATTGGAGAGTACAGCAACCCTCACGAAAGATTAATTAAACCAGACATTACCATAACAGCAGAGTTCCATTATGCTGTCCATGTGATCAATGTTATGCGACGTTACAGTACTTTTTCCTTTCTGCAGAAGTTATTTTAAACAATTTTTTTCTTAATAATATAATTTCAACGCCATAATAATATAGGTTAATTATAATTATTGGATAAAATATTATTTTTCGTCTTATTAAAATGAACATAAAAGTTTGATAGTTTTCCCGTTTTGTAATAATAAATGTCGTATATCTTTTCCTAAGTATCAAACTAGTAATTTTATTAATAATTCAGTTAATTTGTTTTTTATCATCTGCTACGTTATTTTTAATCTAATTTGGGAGGACTTATTAAAGTTTTAAAATATTAACGGATATAATATAAAAATATTTTTTTACTACAATTAAGTAATTTTTAGCTTTGCTGATTTTTAATATAACGTTTCTTTTTCTTTTATTTTAATTTACGCGATTATTTTCTTTTAATTTCCCACAGATTTATATACGACCGTCTTAGATAGAATAATGGGTATCTGATAACATAGAAAAAACAAATTATTTTACTATCTTCTGAGATCTATTACGAAAATGATCGCAGGATATGTGATATGAAACAGAAATTACTCCCGAAAGTTATCTAACTATTTTCAAAACTAAAATGAACCTTATGGCAGGGAAAATGAGGAATAAAGTGGTTTCATATTTTATTTCTCCTTGAACTGATGATATTAATGTATAGCGGCAATAGGGCCGGGTAATTTTCAGCCCTATAAAGTGGCATCTTCAGTTTTTTAACCGCAAGGAATTGTTTTATATCGAATATAATTATTTTCAGAAAACATAACTCTGAACCGTGGTTTGATGAAAAGTTATTGCATAATTTTCCTGATTTAATAATATATTGTAAAATTAAATATAAAAGTTAATTTAAATTTAGTTTTATCTACGGCCAATAAATAATATTAAACCAGTTTATTTTTATTTTTTTGTTTTGAGTGTTTTTTTTAAATTCGTTTATTATAGGAAAATGGATTATGAAAATTCTGACCGATCTTTATGGATAATTTCAAAACTGGACTTAGTGATTTCCATTGTATATAAAAATAAAAGCAGAGTAGTTTCAGGTAAGTAAAAAATACATAATTTTTTTTTACAGTTCATAATATTTTTAATATTATTTTATTACCTTGGTATTTTGATTTTTGTATTTTTATTTAACGTTTTACAAATTTTTCTCGAGTTTTCATATTTTTTTTATTTAAAATTAATTTATTCGGAACGTATAACATTTTAATCTAATTGTACTAAATTTTACACTTTTATGCAGCTGTTACGGCAGTTACATAAAGAAATGACGTTTGGCAGACTAGATTTTTTTATTTTTTACGTTGAATTATGACAGAGGTGGATCCCATTATTGCTATTATTATCAACACGATTACTACCACTACTACTGATGCTGCTAGTAGTAGTAGTGGTGGTGGTGGTTGTAGTAGTAGTAACGTTTGTGGAGATGGTAGTGATACAGTGGATGAAGGACCAAACATCTTAGTCTGTGACGGTCGATAGCAGACAATGAAATACTCTTGTACTCAACATCCCATCGCATCCCACCGTTTTCAGCCAGCAGTTATTATTATTAAGTTATATGTTTCAACAAACATTACATCTACCATTAGTTACAGATAATTTACGATCAGACACTACTAGATATTACATGCCGTACCGTTAAAAAAAATCTATCTGCGACCGATGTAATGACGCAACTTTAAAATATATTTCATTTTTATTCATTAAGAAGAACAATAAATAGGCTTTAAAATACGTAAACAAAATAAATATTTTTAATCAAATTGATTTGTCCAAGAATATCTTTATATAAAATTCCTTAAGGATATTATTATTAAAATAAAAATTCCATAACATGAGCGTATCAAAATGATGGTGGGAAAAGACTTATCATTTTACAGGTCTAAGATTTACTGACCGGGGAGGAAAACATGAAGTTTTGCCTGACATATTTCAATCTTTAGATATCTTCTTTAAGATATTTTGAGCAAAAAATTATAACTACTCCATTGTGTCATGACGTCACGGTCACAACCGTTCATTCCTCGACTCGGGGCCTTAAACATTTAATTCGTTATTTATCAGCATTATGTGAACCACATTGATTTTTTTTTAAATTCATTTCCTGAACTTAAAAAAAAATTCAAAAAATAGTTTAGAATGAACTAAACGTTTTTAGATGTTAAATTTTCTAAAATTAGAGAAACACTATCTTCAGGTAGAGAAATAGAAAATTTTGGTGTCCATTGAAATCGCAATTGTGCTTATAAATAAATAAATCTTTTTGTCCGATCATAATAATACATTATTCAGACCGCGTTGAAAATTGACTGATATGCACGTATGAAAAAAGGAATTACCCTAGCATTTTCCTGGAAGGGTAAAAAAAAAACCATGAATAAATTTTAATCAGAGTCAGCATTACAAAATACACAATCTATATTTATAAAATAACATGTCCTGAATGATTCATAATCAAAGTCCAGCAAAAACTGTTGAAGATAAATTGATGAAAATCTAAATACACGTTCTTCTTACGGTGTAAAAATTGTGGTTACCTGTTAGTAATAAACGTTAGGCGGTTTAATTGTTTTTGACATAACTTTGATTGTGTTTAATTATTTTTTAAAAATCAAGTTGTGTAGTGTTTTTGTGTTTGTTGTACTTTAAACTGTGCCCACACTTTTCCAATTGAATCTGAATTAAAAAAAGTGAAATTTTTGAATCCTTTGTTAAGAAAAATGCCGCGTCTCTGTTTTCTTTCTTTTTAAAAATAAAAGTTTTTTTTTCATAGGCTGTTAATCTGTTTTCTCATAATTCAATTTTCTATAAGTTTTGGTAATAAAATTTACGCATTTACTGTCATTTAACAAAACTATTGTATTTAAAACCTGAAAAATTAATTTTTTTGTCACCGGATTTTTCTGTTTTACGTTAGATATCATGAAAACTATAGGACATACAGTTCTGGGACTTATTTTATTAAATTTTTCAGTTCAAAGAAAAAAAGAAACCATCAAGTTTACCTCTTATATAATGCTTTAAAAGTTTCAGTTTGATCTCTTTTCAACAAGGAAACTGAGATCCGGCGAAAAATTTCGCTAGTCGTAACTCGATAACAAAGCGTTTACGGACATATATTTGTAATAAACTTCTTTCCTTATTTCAAGCTCTAAAATCAAATTTCAACCTTTAAACTACCAGTTTATTTTGTATATATACGTTTATCAGATGGATATTTATTTTAATTTAAACTTTTTCCTAAATTGATATTTCCAATAAGGTGTTAGTGAAAAATAAATGTTATAATAATGTATAGATTAAATAACGTTTTATCGATTTTTTTTAACAACTAAAAACATCATATTTTTTTAATATAATTATCCAGCTTTATAAAAATAAGGAAAAATAATACTTCATATTTAACTTTGTGGGTATAATTTTTATTATTCTAATAATTCTCATCGTTGTTATTCCATAGTCAGAAAGTGTTTAATTTTTAACGTTAAGCGAGAGGTGTTTTTTTTTTTTTTTTTTTTTTTTTTTTTTAAGTAACAATAATCAGATTAAAACTGAAGGGCTATTTCCACCCTAACAGTTAAAAAAAATTAAATATCACAGTGTTTATAGATATATAAATCTACTCTAAAGGTATTTTGATTTTTTATGCGTGTATTTTATACGATAAGTGTATGATTTCACGCATAAACACGTAAATGTTAAAAAAGAAAAAAAAACAGTTCTATATTTCGTTGAAGAAATAAATTGTTCATATATAAGACAGGTTTTAAAGGCGAGATGGAAGATTTTTCCTTCCAAGTACGTAAATTAAGTTTCCCTCAGGAAATCCACTTAATCCGTCAGTGAAGGAGATGGAACACTGTGTATCTCTGGCAAGATATTACTCTCCCGGGATCGGCTAATTTTCGACATAAAGTAATTTTTCCTAACCGTTCTAAAAGTAAAAGAAATGAATTAATCGTATTTTAATGGGCTTTTACATAAATAAAGTATAAGGTATTTTTTTCTTATTATATGAATGTTAAATATTCTTTTTTTTTTTCATAAAAAGAAATAGACTTTTATAATCTTAGCAACCTAATTTTTAAATAAAAAAAAAAAAACTCTTTAGAACGGTCATGCTATTTTTTATAATCTATAAGCCTGTTATCTTAATTTATGAAATATTATAATCATTATTACGAACGATGAAAATCAATAAGTAATTCTCAAATTTTAAATAATAAAAACACCTATGTAAAGATGAATTTTTTTAGAATCCATATCGGCTAAAAGACTGAGCATTTTGGCTGTGCATTTTGTTTTGGCAGGATGAAATAAATTTCTTGAAAGGCACGCCTTTTTACATGACTACCCAGAAACGAGTATAATGTTTTTAGGGTGTATGTATGCTTGTATGTATGTATTTACATTTTTTCCACTGTAGCAGCTCAATTGCCGAACCGATTTAGATGTATGACCCCGCGTTGGAATCTTTACGTTATGGGGAGTGTCGTAGGATGTATATATATATATATAAATATATGTATGTTTAATTGTAACTATAAGGCCAAAAATAATCATATATACGATTCTAAATGGATAATCGATAGTATTTTCAATATCTATTTATTTGTATCGAAAATAATTGTGTTTTAAGAACAGCTACGACATTGAATGAATGAATTACGGTAGCAAAATTTATTAATTTATTTTATAATTATTATTATGTATAATTTAATTAAAAATTTTATTTTTTTGACGGGCAGCATGTTCGATCACGTAAGAATGTTCTTTATTGTTAAATATTAACTAATAATTCCTTTCTTTAATATAAATATAATCTGAGATAAAAAAATTAGTTTCTATTAAACAATAAAAAAAAATTTTTTAATTAAAAAACATGACTCCTAAAAATAAAAAAAATAAATCGAACTAAAAAAAAAAAGAAGAAAACAAGGCATGGGAATAAAGGACTAAACATCATTATGCAGTATTTAATTAAATAAAATAACGCGTGACCGATCAACTTTCAGTCAGTTTAAATCTGTTTAAATATATTTTTCATATTGTAGAAATAATAGGCATAAGGTTGTTTGTAACTTCTCACCAGGTCTTACATCGATAAGAAAATTTTGTCCTTCAATGAAAATATTTAAAAGCAATCAGTGTGCACTAAATAGTAATATTTCTGCATTACCGAACCCTCGACTGCATTTAAACATTTTCGTTGATGGACAAAATTTTCTAATCGATGTAAGACCTGGTGAGAACTTAATCATTAGAGAACCTTAAATACCTACTGTTTCTACATGAAAAATATACGTAACAAATTAAAATTTTCTGAAAGTTTATCGGTCATCCATTGCTTTGTTTAATTAAATACTGCATAACGATGTTTAGTCCTTTCTTCCCACACCTTGTTTTTTTATTAGTTAGATTTATTTTTTTTATTTTTTTATTTTTGGCAGTCGTGTTTTTTTAATTTTTATGATTGTTTTTATTATTTAAAACACGTCATCCAACCGCTACTTACGGTACATCTTATTATTTAATTACCAGAGTTTAGGGATGCTTTGGATAACCTGCTTAGTGTATACTTGTGCTAATTATTTATTTTCTATGGTCTTTTACCGCAAAATAAATTAAGATTGCAGTAATTAATTAATTAATTAAATCTAAATATTTCAACAATAGATAAAACAATTTAATCTAACTAACGATTGACCATTTAAATATATAGTATTTTATCTCTTTTGATCAGTAAACTTCTTTTAATGTACGTATCGTTCATATTTTTCTGCTATATTTATTACATAGCTGCTAAAAGTAATATAATTTTACAGTTTAAATTCTGGAGTACCGCCCAATATTATTAATCAATGGTAGTAAGCGAGTGGTGTGATGGGAGTGTATGCGTGGTTAGAAAAATTCTGTAGTAAATCAATAAAACATAGTGATTATAATTCATGACGGCTGATCTAATAATCAGCACAATTCCATACTTCTAGAATATTGCGTATGTAAAACACGTTTAATATTTATTTTTATTTTTTGATAACATATGTTCCTTAATTATTCAGCTAAAAAATATTTATTAATATTATGAAGAAATCGATTCTACTCCTGATAATAAATTTCAAACTAAATATGATACCTATCTCCGTTCAGTTAAAAATAATAATAAATATAAATATGTAATAATTGTAAGAAATTGGAATTTTGTTTCGAAACAATAGTGGCAGTCTATGCTATTTTTTTCTTTTTATTATGCTTTGTTGTTAAGATTCTTGTATATAATGTGCTTATCTTAATTAGTGCGCGAGATCGGGTGTGTGTATATGTTTGTGTAAGCGTAACCACAGCTACAGTTAAGTAATAAGACCAAAATTCATTGCGTGTTGTATTCATTACAATTTATAATGGATTATAGAATTATTGATAACCTTTAATTGAAAGTACAGAGTGTTTACAATAAATTCTACTATCTGCTCTTGTAAAATTATTTTGTGTTTAAAATCTGAATAAAGTAATCGAATCGAAGGATAAAGAAGACATGCAACGAAGTATTATTTTCTATTACGTATAATTATGATAGGTAAACGTACATGTTCTGTACTTAAGAAAAAATATTAAAATAAAAGAAAGTTTTTTCATCTATGTAAAACGACCTACGAGGATAAAGAGATTTAGGTAGATATCAACAACAATATTAGTTTTAATGATAATATAAATATAATCAAGTAATTGTAATCCGCGTGATAAATAAAATACTCAATAATTAACAGTGGGAATCTTAAAATTTGCTAACTATAATTTTATAACAACTCTCGATCTCAGACCTGATACTAGTTTACCTCATTCAACATACTTTGTTGTAATGAAATTTATCCTTTAATTTTTTTTTAAAGTAAAAGAACAGAAGAGTTTGAATGAGATACTGGATCAAATTTATCCATAGATTTAAGATCTAGGTTCAGGATCATTAAATCCAAAAGATATTTATTTTAATAGAACTGTAGTGTCTACAAAAATTGTAAATCAAATGCGATTTTAAGGTTAATATTTCTTCATTTTTTTTTTAAATATCCAATTAAACGGTATATAAAACTTGAGTTTCGATTCGATTCTATGTGATGATTATATTTAAAGAAATGTTTTGAATTCTACTTCTTGGCATTTTTTAACTTTACGAAAAACGCATAAATCGATTAACTTTTAATGATGTAAAAACAATTAAACTTCGACACTATATTAGATCATCTACAACCTCAAACCGTAATTTAAGATTAATCACATTAATATTAAATAATCAACTCAACACGGATTTATTATTCCAATCGTTTATTAAAAATGATAAAATAGAAAACACTTACCTCTTTTTCCAGCCATAAAATCGTTTTTGCAGATAAATTGGTTGTCCTCTAGTACATAGAGTTCTTCACCGGTTGAAGGTTTCTTGCGGCAAACGATGCAAGTAAAACAGTTTACATGAAACACTTTATCTCTAGCTTTTCGAACTAACTCTGCCGGAGAGATGCCCTGAGAACAGCCGGCGCACTTGGTCCCAAACCGCCTGTAATAGAAAAAAAAAGTTAAAATCTATTAATTTTTTAAATGGAAATAAAAGAAAATAATTTTTACGGACTCTAGAAACTACCTCGAAACATCCACCATGACCGATGAAAATACTTGGAAACGATCGTTGATCTAATGCGGAGAAAAAATAGGTAGTGTCTGTCTTTCTCAGCCGAGTTATTATGTAGACATTTCACTAATATGAATCCTGAGCGTTTAAATCGCAAAATGAAAAAAATTGAAATTTAAATATAAGGGCTGAGATCTCCGTTTGAAATTTTCAACATTTCAAACATTTATTATTTTTTTCTTAATTTTTCTTTTCTGGGTAACGTATACCATATGCATCTAATTATTACGAAACCTTTTCAAAAATTGGAAATCAGAGCATTTGATAAAACTTTCTTTAAAATAAAAACCTTCTTAATGTTTGTAATCCTTATGGGTTTAAGTTTTGCCCTAAGACATTTTTCTATAATAAGTAATCAGACAGATAAAATTCCTGAAAAGATTACATATTGGGAAGGGGGAAAGTGTATGAATATTGAAGTTTATAATACAGCAGAGATCACAGCCAAGTTTTAAGAACCTTAAATTATATTTACGGTAATTTTAATCATTCTTACGCGATGAGTGACGCTGAGCAAACTCAAATATAATGGAAAAAAAGAGTTATATCATGAAAAATCTACAGTTTTTCAACGGTATTTTAGTGAAATATTAATAATATATTATCTTCGTCTCTTGCCCAATAATTTTCCTGATGGCGATCATTAAAATGAAAAATGAACGATATAGCATCTTTACGAAAAAAATACTCATCAACCTAAAATTGCTAACAAAACCCTCTTAAGAAAAAACCTTGTAGGACGACTAAGGAACATCAGTCAGCAAGTCGATAACTTAGAGAAAACACGACACGGTATTTCGCTAAGATGAACATAATAGAAAATCATTCAGTCAGTATACAAATAACAAAGTCAATACGGAATATACCTTTATAGTCGATGAAGTTTCATAATTAAATCGTTATTAGTAAAAAATAATTATGATAAATGACTATTTGAAGATAACAGAAATAATATTTCCCAAATAATTGGTAAAAATGATGGAGTAGTCGTTATAATGTAAAAGTACCCTCTCTACTGTACTTCTTAATTCTTTTCTTTAACTCATTAAAATTATTGGTAGTTGTGGTTCCTAGTAGTTAAATATTATACATTAAATTAAAATATATTCTTAAATAAATTCTAAGTAAAAGAAAAAAGTTAATGGCAATTTTTTTGGTAATTATTTATTCGCAAATAGGATAAATATATGCCAAAAATATTTAATTTTTTGTTTAAATCTACCGTACTGAAAAAATAATAAGTTTAAAAGTAAATGGATAATTTTTCAGCCATTTATTTTACGAGGTGGAAATAAAAGCGATAAATAACTGAGTAATAGGATTAGATGTTTGTGGTAAGAGTGTAAAAAACTAGATCGGTTGTTTGTGTACAATACATATAAAAGAGATTAGGATAGGAAATGAAATAATAAAATAGTTTTCTAGAAATTAGATATCACGTACAAATTATGTTGTAAATTCCAATTTACATCAAATTTAATTTGTATTGAATCGGAGGATAAGTATATTTTTTTAACAGAGTAGAAAAACACTTGTAATCAATACGCACCGCTCTTCAAAACAACCGCTTCAGATAGTGAAATAAAAAAAAATTAGCTTTTAAAAAAAATTGAAATAAAACTGAACGGTTGAAATTTGAGGATACAATTTCTTAATGTACTTACTAAATTATTAAAATAACATTCATCGCTAACAAAATTGCAAAAACAAAATTTATTCGAAATCTGCTGTCTTTTAAAATTGTTGGGAGATAAACGGGCAAAATTTTCGTTTCCTTTGATAGTTCAGGCCGATATCATATTTTTAAAAATCCCTCGATAGAAAACCATCAAATGAACCGTACACAAAATCTTTTTGAACGGTATAAGGAAACCTTAAATACTTCGTTAGGGTTTTGATCGATTCGTATATTCTAAAACTTTTCAGATATCTTGGGAAGCTTTATTTATTTGGAGTCCGTAGGTAGCTGCGTTAGTAGTTCTTATAGCAAGTGTAACTGTGAGTTACAAACATAAAATTTTAGAATATCAAGATGTATTAATTGGAAACAGATGATAAAATGATGGTCGAGAGGCAATATTCAAAGGGCGTTATCGTTAAAATTTGTCTGGTCTCGAACTTTTTATGGAGAGAACAGGCAGTATCTCTGACACACGTTTCCTTAGGACAACTCTATTCCTGTTAAATTTTTTCTTATTAACAAGTCATTTTTCTTATTAAAGATTCCTGTAAAAATGGGTTTGTATACAATTATCTGTAATTTTTTAAAATACTTTTACCTGTATTATTTACAAAGAAAATTAATCAATATTTCCAACTCTTCTTTAAAATAACTTTATTTTTTCATCTTTGTACTATCGTTTTTGCACAACTGTTTAAAGTTTTGCCGATCTAGTTTTATTATATTTTATATTTCGTCCATATTGTTTAATTCTATAGGCTAAATAAAAACTTTTATTGTATATATTCTGATATCTTAAAGCTTATCATTTTTTCCTCTTTTTACAGGCGCTTTCATTATTTTAAAATTATTTATTTCCATTTGAATTTATTTAAATCCTGTTTTCTTTTACGATGTTTGAATCATAAATATAATAAATGTTATTTAATAAAAGTTCGATTTAATTAAAAAAATAATTGGTTTTGAAATGTGCACTTAAGAGTAAGAATAGTTAATAACCGATAACTTGGTTACCGAAGCTTATTTAAGATATTTAAATAAATTTACTTTACGAGAAATAAAATAAGAAATTAAGATTTCTATAAGAATAAATGCTTTATCACATCGCTAAAGATTGAGATGAGAATAATGATTTCAAAGTGCTCTTATTATTAGACGAATGAAAAGGGAAGATAACCCTTGTTTCTTATACCACTAATCGGAAACGTATCAATCAGTAATGTTCATTCGTTCATTTCCGGTACTCTTCCTCTTTCCTTCCGTCTACTTAAATGATTATTTAGAATTAATAAAAATACTGTGGTTCTCTACGAATAAAATAGCTTTTATTTTCTAAATAACGGACTTGCATTGACATGCCAAATGTTAATATTAAATCTGTTTCTTAATTCATGCTTTTGTCTCAGTTTTTAATTTTTAATAGAAACTTGTCAAAGCACAAGCATCATTTTTAATAGCAAAAATATTTTGTATTATTTAGCAAAAGAAGTCTGTCCTCTATAAGAAATTAAAAAATATATATTTAGATTTCAAATATTAACAAAATATTTTTCTTACAAAACTTAATTACTTGTAACTTTTCTTAAAAATTAACTCTGAAATTAGTGTCCCTAGCTGCTCTGCAGCGTTACGAAATAATATATATTTTTAAAAAATCTGCTAAAAAACTATTCCATTTACAACATTTCTGACTCCCAACCCCCCTTGTTTGTATCTTTCCATTCCTACCGCAGTTAAAATGCGCGCTCAAAACCTATTTTCAGTTCGTCCAAACGTTCTACTGGACGGATTGGGCTGATTTTTTTTTATTCTGCTCAGAATGGTTCGCAAATACGTCATCAAGCACTGACGGATCTTCAAAGTTATTTTCGTGTAATAACTTCGGAAATTTCCTCATTTAAGTAATAAATGAGAATTATTGAGGAATTCTCAGAGGAGACTGAAGTTTGATGTTCTATGACACATCTGATGACATATCTGTGAGCCACTTCGAGCAGATTAAAAAAAAAAATCAGCCCACTCCGTCAAACGCCCACATGTATTGGAAATAGATTTTCAACCTAATTTTTTTAATATATAAGATAAGCCGTTTCAAATTAAGAATGACAAGTTCATGGTTTGACAGATCAAATAATCAAAAACTACAAAGTTTCTTGATTAAAAATAAATAATGCTGTAGTGTTTTTATATTTACTTCATTTAAAATGATAATTTTGAGTAGAGCCACTTAAATGCAACCAACAGAAGTATTTTTTTATGGATGTTCACGTTTTTTCAGAATTCTAAACAGATCAATATTACCGTCGTAATCACGAAATTTTACTGATTTTACCTGCATTGCAGATAGTATTTTGAAAATCTGGTGAAAGGAGTGGAAATGTTTTCATACTATTTGTACTATTTGTAATTAAATATAATGCTGTCAAATAACTTTATACACATATATAAACAACGTAGCATTTCAAACATTGTTTACAGTTTGTTATAAATCAATCTCACAATATTCATTTTTTCCTTTATAAGATATTTTAAGCTTTAAAAATGAAATAAAATGCAAATAAATAAATAATTTTAAACAGTAATAATTTTACAATACAGCGCAACAATTAATTAGTTGTATTAGGTATGGTTGACATATTAGGAAGGTGAAAATGTTTATTTAAATTTATAACTGCCGCTAGTTTTCCCTAAAAAAAAATAAAAATTAGCACTCACGCATGCATATTCAGAAGTAGTAATATATAAATTATAAATTAGTAATAACTTACAGATAACGTTAATACATTTTACACATATACAAGTATATAAAAGTGCTGATATGTTATTAGTGTGTCCTTAAGGATAGTTTTAGTCTTAAAGATGTTATTAATAACAGTAAAATTATATAACACTAATTAATTATTCTTATGTTTTAAACATGCAACTGTAAAATGATAAATATTCCGTTGATTAAAAAAATATGTTTATTACACGCTCGAAAATGTAACTAAAATGGAAAAATAAGAAACATAACCTTTAAAATTGATCCGATCTTCTTCTAAGTTGAATATTCATAAAAAAAAAATTACATGAAAGATTTTAAAGTATGTAAAAGAATTCTATAAATCAGTGAAAATTATACTTTCTGTAATGGGTGTGATGGGGGCTGTGAATGTTCTGAGTAAGAGAATCAACAAATAAAAAGCCAAACTACGAGGTTTATCATGCAGATCTTCTGCTTTTATTTCAAAAGTATAATCGGTAGATACTGGGAATAACAAGAAATTTACAGTTTTATGGACAAAATCAAACGATGAAAAATTATAAACATTAAATTAGATTAACTATAGAATAGAAGATTTTAAACTAAAAATAAATAACTTTATAGAAGTGCAAAACT
Source organism: Lycorma delicatula (assembly GCF_047948215.1). Lineage (NCBI taxonomy): Eukaryota > Metazoa > Arthropoda > Insecta > Hemiptera > Fulgoridae > Lycorma > Lycorma delicatula. The sequence continues at coordinate 52,597,630 of NC_134458.1, forward strand.
ATTAGAAGTAAATCCTGTCTTTGAGAATTATAAAAATATACTATTAACAGGAGAATTAACAAGTCTTATAAGGTAATTGACGAGTGAAGAATTCAGATCAGTTAATCTTACTACAACGTATATTGTAAATCGAGTTAAAAAATCTCGAGACAGCAAAGAAATAACCATCCATTGCAATATAAAAAGAAACTTCCTAACAAATTTAATAAGGAAAGAAAAAAGAAATATTACCAAACCTCAATTAAATACACCAGGGATATAAGGAAAACATGGAAATCCATTAATCTATTATCTAATAATAGATTATTATTACAGTAAGTGCATCAAATTGAAAGCATGAATATAGGGGCAAAATTTTCCTGTCAATCAGACCAGTTAGAAAAAAATCCTAAGCATGCCCCAATTAATATACTAAAAGTTAAAAGCCTCACTACCATTTCGACATCTGTTTATAAAACAAAATAAAATGTTAGAACTATGTTTTTTCACTATTTTGGCTGTAGGTCGTTAAATACTGATTTTACAGAAAAAATCCTCTTGTCAAAAATGTACAGCAACAAATTCTACAAAAGAGATCTAAGAATACATTCCGATCAAATCAAAAATAAACGAGCTAGCGCAATAAACATAGCGCTTTATATACTGTCTATACGGAGAAATACGAGGTAGTCGGCGACACCATTTCAACACGCGCACGCGCGATAAAAAAATACCTATAAGTTTTGATCTACGGTAGATAATGCAAAAAATCAAAATGTCATCGATAAATGATATCTAAAAAAATAACTTTTGTTAAATTTAAAAGAATTTGCTACATTTAGGAATAACATATTACAGTATAATGTTATCAGGTTGAAGTATTTTCAAATTTGTTTATCAAAGGCCTGCAAATACAAACCAAATTCAGAAAATAGTAAAAACTTTGCGAATATATTTTTAAGATAATTATTTATGAATGTAATGTTTCGTAGCAAAATATATTGTTATTTAAAAAATAATAGACATTTTAAAATGTCTATTATTTTTTAAATAATAGACATTTTAAAATCGTATTTCAAAAAATTTATTTTGGGACTTTCACTAAGTACAAAAAAACTAATCACAACTTACTAAAATTTTAAGAAATTAAATGTTAAACAATAGCAAGTGTTAGGAGTAAACTTTTACTTTTAGATGGTAATATCAATTTTATATAATTTTTTTTTTTAACTGAGTTTTGGGACCGTAATATTTGTAAAATGTGTCACTGCGCACTGACAGTAAAAATAGCAATACAAATAAACGTTTTTAAAAAGTTTAAAAAAATAGATTTTTATATTAAACTTGGTAAAGTTATTCAGAAATATGTACTTTATTGTGTTTCAACTTTCGATTTCATTAGTTTTTTAAATTTAAAAATAATTTAATTATTTAACATAAAAAACGAGTTTTTTTTTGTTTTTGATGTAACAGAACATTCTTACGTTTATTTATGATTTGTATAAACTTTTGTTTGAAACATTTTTCGATAAATTCAGTATTTAATTAATTACAACCGAGTAACTGGACTACGACACGTTTACATCGATATAGAGTGGGCCGTTTTACTAGATCCATCCGGATATTTCTTAATTTTTTTGATAAATTTTTTTCGGTAAGGCTCTCTACTTTCAGTATGTTAATTAAGGCATGGGACATTTTCCACCTGATCTGATCGACAGGAAAATGTTGCCCCTATATTCATGTTTTGAATCTAATGCTCCTACTCTATAAAACAAAAATTAATTCTACAAATAAATTTTAATATCAAAAAAGGAAAATTTAAAATAATATCAAATTAATTAAATAACCATGTCATTAAAAATATAAATAATCTCAATAATATTAACTAAACATAAACTTAACAAATAACATACAGAAATAAAAAAAAAACACCCCAACAAGCGTAAATGTTAATATAAATTAAAAATTGCTAACTGAAATAACTAAAAATCTAAACTAAACAGCTGCTGCTGGAATCAATAACATTTATCCGAGACAGAAACAAAGTACCAATCGTTAAAAAATTTACAATTTCATTTTAAAAGAATATATTTAATGATTAATATAACACCGCTTATAAAATTTATAATTGTTTAACCGATATGTAAAACGGGAGTCAAAACATTAACAAATTAACGTTTCAGATAGCAGACGTTTTCATGAAGAAATATAATTCAAATTACAATAATGATTATTAAGATATCGCATCGATTAAAACTTGTTTCATAAATCACGATATGGATTCATACCAGACCGCTGGAAAACACAAGCTTTAAAAACGGTAACAAATGAAATTAAAATAACTGTAGGTAAAAGAAAATGTTATGTAGATTTATTTCTAGATCAAACAAAAGAATTTTATACAATAAATCATAACATATTATTATATAGAATAGAAAATATAGGTAACTATGGGAAATTTTTATAATTCAAACTGTATTTCAAGCATAGAAAAATAGCAATAAAAATAGGAAGTGATAAGAGTAAATATAGAGAACAGACCTATATATTAATGAATTAATATAGGACTCTCCAATTCCACCGTACCTTCTTCATATATATATATATATATATATATATATATATATATATATATATATTAAAATATAAACAGATTGAAACGTAATGGAAGTGAAAAATTAATGAAATTCAATCTCACTTGAAGCATAAGAAAATCTTTAAGTGAAGTTTATTTGGAAATGGGGTCGAGTTGAAAGCTGATACTTAGAATTTAAATTGGAGATCTTCCTCCTGCCACGCTGATAAAGGTCACCAATAAACCCTGTCATAAAATAATCGCTTGGTTAAAACGAAATGCGTATGAATTTATATGTATAAACATGATATAGTATAAGTAAATCTTTCTCACACAAATTAATTATAGCTTTCAACGGAATCGCCACCAAAGAATATAAATATGTACAAATTATTATATGAAATAAAATTATTAAAATAAAATATTATTATTAATGTTAAAATTGTAAACGTGAAGAATAAATTGAGTAAAGCATAAATTTTTTATAAATAAATTTATAAGACATTTATAGTAAAAATACATGAATAATAATTACGACAAAGAATTAAAGTATTTATAATAAGGTGTTAAGAATTTTAATGTTAAGTAAGGCGATAAAATTTAAAATTATGACATTTTAGGATAAGTAAAATAAAAAAGACAGTTGTGGAAAAATATATAAGAACAAAACCTAACTAACAAATTAACTAACTGTAGACACGTTATGGTACAATTAAAACAAGTGATAAAACTAAAAATTTTAAAAACCCACGAAGCCGTTTTGAAGAACCATATCTACTGCAGCGCTCCCTGGCAGTTTATAACCGTAAAACTAATCGAAGAACCTGCTCTGAGGTGATAAGTATATAATGCAAAAAACCGCATCAAAATCGGCCCAGCCATTTTAGAGAAACTCATCTACTGCAGCGCCACTGGTAGCCTCAAACCGTAAAACATGTCTAAGAACCTGCTCTGAAGTGATACCTATTGAATGAAAAAAACCGCATCGAAATCGGTTCAGTAGTTTTTGAGGACCCCAAATGCATATACCGTCTCCGTTCCGTCGTGGGTAAGAAAATAAAAAATAAATATATTATTGACCCAGAAAATAAAAAATAATATTGATTTTTCGTTTTTTTTTGTTTGTTTTTTAAATATCCATAACACTCAGATGTAATTTCAGAAATTATTAATTATTTAATAAATCTAATTTATAAAACAAGATAACTCATGATTAAAGAATAATTTAATAAAAAGAACCAGTTATTATGTAGTAAGATGGCATTAAGAGTTGAAGAAGCGTTTTAGGATGGGTATATTTTTACGGATGTTAAATACAGACGCTAAGAAAAAGAGGGAAAAAGAAAGGATAGAGGGATTTTAATTAAAAATATAGATATGAAGAAGATTAAGCGAACGGAAAAAAATTAAAAAAAATTAGGTGAATAAAAAAAAAAATTAATTTAATCGGAAATATTCAGAATATAAAAGGTAAACGAGCGGGAGGTGTCATGAAGAGATCGATTAAAACTGAGCTAAAAGGATCGGTAGAAGATACAAAAAAAAAACAGACCCAGAAATGAATAAAAATTCTAGATTATTTAAAAAGGAAATTAGAGTTATCAGTATCTTAAAATTTTAGCCGGTAAAAGGGGAGAATGGTGTAAGAGGCTTCGATCAGGGTGGATAACCGTGTGATCATGATGATTAAAAAAAAAAAATTATTCGTAAATTCGCGTAATACGAGGAATATGTAAAATTTTGCCCCAAAAACCTAAAAATGTGATGCTTACCGGTTAATCGTATATTTAAAAAACATAAGTGAATCGAGTGATATATTCTGACGAAAGAAAAATATATGTATTTGTATGTATACAAATTTTTAAGTAAATCAAAAAGATATAAAGTACTTGTTTTTATGTTTTCTATATCGTACACTAAACGATACGCATTGTTATTCACATCATAAAGTTATTTTCCGTAAATAATGCTGTTCTAAACAAGAATAAGATTAAAAAAAACGAGTCAAATTACAACTATTGTTAACAAATATTATTAGTATTCTTAAAGTATCACCGTAGTTGGTGTAATTTTTAAATTTATTAACTGGGTTCGGTCGTTAAGAAGGCAGATGACATCTGTTGTTGTAATATTAAATTGGTCATTTTATTGGATAAATCTTTGATATAACCGCCTCCACCCACCGATTCCACTTTTACCTCACCTTATTGGAACTAATAGTCTGTATTGCGTGTTAGAAGACAATATATTAACTTCCACTTATAAGTTATTTATGCATAGACAGACCTACCTTTGTATTATTGTTCGACCGGACCGATTGATGATAGCACAGTAGCATCATGTTTCATATATCACAGCTGTTTACAAGGAATTTAACAATCCCATTTTACGATCTAATCGACGATTTTATTAAAATAAAATTATAATTAAGTATCTTTATTTTAAAATTATTTAAATAATTAAATGTTTCTTAACTAAGTGATTAAAATCATAAAAATATAACTGTATAAAAAAGAAACCCAAAAAATTATTACTTTTGAGAAGAAATGTTTTTTTAATACAAAAAAATAAGAAATATCCGTTAATGTACGTAATGAATATACATTAATACATTATTAAGACAATAATATACATTAATTATCAAAAATTCCAGACGATTGGCTTATCGCTTTAATTCATCCATTACATATAATAGGCTCAAAAATTGATGTAAATAGCTGTAGAGGAATCTCACTATTACCTGTCACATACAGAATATTTCCCAGACAAATTTCAACAGACTTGAACCACAGATCGATTCAAAGCTTGGAGAATATCAAGGTGGATTAAAGAAATAGATCTAGTACAGAACAGATCCTCAGCCTAAAAATGATATTAAAATATATTGCAACTCGAAGCCAAAAGACATCTTTATTTCATTCATTGATTTTCAAAAACCTTTCGATTCAGTAGATAAAAAAGCTATAATTGATAAATTAAAGTAATACCAAGTTGACCGAAAAGCTAAAAATTTAATTAAACTTACTTAACCAACACTGTATCAATTTTTTAGGTGAAATCAACGAACCATTCCAAATAAAAACAGGACTAAGACTTTCACCGATGATTTTCAACTTGAATTTAGATAAAATCATAAAATATTTTTAGAAAAATAGCGGCTCAAGAGCAAAAATAGAGACATAAGATCAGAACCGTCAAGATTAAATTCCTAAATTTTTCCGTCGACTTACACTCTGCAAAAAATCAAAACAAGAAATCAACCAAATTAACCAATTGAAAGAAGTAGCTGAAAAATCAGACTTGTAGATCTCCTTTTCAAAGAAAAATAATAAGTACCAGTAAATATCCCAAAAAGACACAAAAACACTGTGAAAAAATTAAGTTCAGGAACCAACCTAGTGATTGAGACCAGAAAAAACATAAATTTGAACACCTAAACTTTTACACAAAAAATATTTATAATAAAAAGAATATTTCTATAAATGAAAAATTAAGGCATTACAGCGCACTTACGAAACCAGTAATATTTTATGTCATAGTAACTACAAATATAACCAGATAAGACAATCTACTCAAAACAAAAAGAAGAATTTTAAAAAGTATTTATCGTCCAAGAAGACCACAGACTGAGATCAAATAAAGAGATATACGATAAAATTGAAGACGTGGAAGTAACAACAAGAAAAAAACGGCTAAAATTTTACGAACACATGAAAAGTTAATTTTCCAACTGAATTTTTTGGGTTTGACAACCATATATTTGGCTCGGTGAAGTACGCAAGGGAAACCGGTCCACTTTTCACTTTCTTCAATACCTCCGCATGGAATAGATATTTTTCTTTTAAATGGCTACGTAATTTTGGGGGGACTTTCATATCACTCCAATTATGAACCAATCAAGGCTAAACAAACAGATCGTCAATAAACTCCGAAGTTTTAACGGTCAAGGTGGCTATGGTAAATAGATGAAAGAAGTGCTCACAAAATGATTGTCTAGATGGAAGATTTTTACATTAAAGGTTCCTCTTGATAAAAAGAAAAACTCAACAAAGGAGAATGGACTGAAAAAAAGAAGAGCTTAACAGTCCGATAGAATGAAGAACTTCTGGAAGGAAAAGAAAGAAACTACATGACATGATATTTGTGTGATCCTTGAAGGCCTATTCGCTGAGAAAAAAATACACACACACATATATATATAATAACAAGACATATTATACTTAAAAAAATTGTCTTTATTAATCTCTTGGGTTAACCAATCAACTATATAAACTAATAAATTAAATTCACTACTTTTCGCTTAGAATTCTCTAAGCTTCCTCAGGTGACAATACACGTTTATACACACATCAAATAAAATTCCCTTACATACTAAGAAATTAACTGATCTACTCATCCTATAATAATATTTTATCCCCACCCTAATTTAATAGATCCCCTACTCACACATTTTATCTTTAGATAATTATATGTATCTCTTTATATAACCTGATTGCTCTACAGAAAAAAGGAAGTGACAGCGCTGACAAAACTTACAATAGAACATAAACACTCGTTTGATTTCAACAGCACGAAAATATTAGACAAAGAACAAAATACACATAAAAGGACCACTCTAGAAATTATATAAATCAAGTAAATGCAAACGCTGTCAACAATAGTACGGACATAGCCGGATTAAGCAACATATATGTTAATTTAATTTAAAAAATCATATATTTATATTTTAAATTTAATATTAAGGAAAATAATGTTTAGTGTTTGAAATTTTTGAGAAAAATATGGGCATTGTAAAGGTTTCAATAGACAGGAAATAGCAATCATATTATATAAAGAGATACATATAATTATCTTAAAGGTGAGTCATGTGTGAGTAGAGAAATCTGTTACAATAACAGTGGGGACAAAATATTGTTATCTAGGATGAGTAGATCAGTTTCTTAGTGTGCAAGAGAATTCTGTATGTTGTGTGTATGAATGTGTATTGTCACCTCAGGAAGCTTAGAGAATTCTAAGTGAGACGTAGAGAATTTGATTTATAAGTTTGTGTAGTTGATTAGTTAACCAAAGAGATTAATAAAGATAATATTTTAAAAAAGTAAAATATGTCTTGTTATTATATTTAATTCTATCCAATCAAGAGGAAAATAAATAAATTACATTTAAGTTAATATTCATATATAAATAAATATATATACATATAATAACTAAACTAATAATTGGTTAGACAAATATAAAAAAAGCTAAATAGGCTAGAAAATTATCCAAATTAATAGGAAATTTTCTAATGCAATTCATCAGATCAACAACCAAACAAACAAAATAACAAAAACAAAAGTAGAAAACCTTGACATTTCATCCAAGATGTAGGACTTTATCAAGACAAACCACAAATAATAAAAAAACAGCACCATGGGTGTTTGCTGGTGTTGTTTTTTGTCATTGGATTAGAAAATTTTCTATTAATTTGGATCATTTTCTAACTTAATTAGTTTATATATATAGAAAAAAAATCGGTTTTAAAACCTTTAGTTATAACAAAGGTTTCCTTTTTTATTAGTAACCTTTACAAGTGAATAATATGTGCAACAGTATTTCACTTTTTAAATTATCCTAACGAAGTTATTTAAGACAATTTTTCAGCTCGGAAAGAAGATTATATTGTATCGCACAGAAGCGGAAAATTAACTTACATGAGATGTTTAAAATCATTCGTATTATTAAAGGTTCAATTAGAGTAGATTTCTGTGAGTAACATTTCTGTGATGTTTATAACTACTTTCTTTGGTAAAAAGAATGAAATTATCAGTTCTAGAACTATTATAACCTGCATTTTGTTGGGTTTGGTAAACTGATATGTAACTTTAAATTTGGTTCGGTGAAGTATGCAAAGGAAAATTCTTCACTTTCCTCAATACCTCCACATGGGATACTTATTTTTCTTTTAGATGGCTACGTAATTTTTGAAACTTGTGATTCATATCAGGTCACCCTTACAACCATATACGTGTTGATTCAAAATTACACGACAATATTTCGGAAGCTGATTTAAGACATTATTTTGATTGTATATAAAAACAAAATCTTTATAAACTTACATCAAGAAACGATATTTTTGAGTTACTTTTGCAATATATATCCATAATGAAATATTTAGAACCCGAATTAAGAAAAAAAATTATTAGTTTTATAAGTGTTTTTGCCATTAAGATTGAAAAATGAAGTTCCCCAAAACTGCATCTCTTGTAGTTTCTGAGAAAATTATAATAAAAGCAAAAAAAAATTAGAATAGAAAAAACTATTGTTTAGGTTTGTCATAAATTAACTTTGTTAATTTTCTTTGCCAACACGGGCTACCGCCCAATTATGGCAACCATCCTTCTCTTTTTTTTATAAGTATGAATTTTACTATATGTGAAAAATGCTTAGCCCGGCTGAAAAACGCCTAACTCAAAATCTTTCAGATGAAAGATAGAGACGTAACCAATCCTTTGCTTCCAAGGATGGTTATTTCCAACCCTCGACCAAATATTATGATATATTTTATATTTCACATTTTTAAATTAAATTTTCAGAACTGTTGTGATAGAATATTTCGGTTTGTGCAAAAACTGCAAAAAGGACTTTTACGGTATTCTCTTAAATTATGAAATACAGATGGAAATGCGAAAAAAGTGTTAACTTTTGTCGTTATATGTTAATTTATTTGTATAAAATGAAGTTTTAAAAATTAAAAAGTACACATAAATATCGTATAGAAAAGTAATTCTGATTAACTCATTCTTAAAATCCTCTGGGAATTTAAAATTCCTCTAGAATTTAAAATCCCCTAGCATAGCATTTAAAATGTAATTTAAAGTTTTATTATGTTCTGATATGTTTCTTACCATTTAATATTATGTTAACCGATATTTGTGTGTGTGTTGTGTGTTACATATACTCTGTCAAAAAAGTATATGTAAAATGTTTCACGGTTTAATGCAATAACTTCAAGTGATTCGGCTTATTAAAAGAAACAAAAATCTCCCTATATACATAAACCAAAAACGCTTTATATTTCGTCTATAATGCTCTTTTATGTTTTTTAAACATAAATTCATGTTTTACATAAAGACCAAAATAATGAAATAAAATTCACAAAAAAATATATACTTACATCGACGTGATCTAAAAAATAAAATATCTACTGTTAAGTTGAGCAAATTTCAAAATGGCAGCAGTTTCAATTTTAGAAACATTAGTGTCTCAGTAAGTTACAAACCAGATAAAATTATGTTTTATGTTTTTAATAAAATCTGAATAACTACTTAAAACAAAATATTATGATATGGCAAAACAGTCGTGTTAAACAAAATCGTTGTAGCACATTTATGCTCAGATTTCAAAATGGGAAAAAATCAGATTGAAATTTTAACCGGTTTTCGTTTTCTCCAGGTGAAAAATATAATAATACTTATAATAAAATAAATTATAAGCTTTTCTGATAGGAATAAAAATGTATTTATGAAGTGAACATTAAGTTTTGTCACATTTTGTATGTAGTGTTCTTCTTAATATTATTGGACGACAGCGAGTTGCGCACAACATGAAATTTTACGGCAGAGGGAAGTTGATTAAATTGCGTGAATGTTACGATGGAGCTGAAGGGGTAAGTTTAGCGTGGGTTGCTATAAAGTAATAGCGAAAGAGTACTTATAAGGTACGCTGTAATATTCATTGAAAAGATTATTGTAAAGAATAAAAATTAATAAACGAAAATTTTAACTGACCGAAACCTTGTAATAATTTGTTAATACAGAAATTTTTTTTATAATAAGTAGAAATATTCTTTACGAAAGGATATCTCTCAATTTCCCTTCTTTACACCGTATAATATTGTCATTTAACTTAGCTTATCTTCTGAGATTTCCTCTCAAATTTAGCGCTTCGCTTAAGAATAAATACTCTTTTAAAGTAATCTTAAAACTCCGTTAAAAACTAGTATATTTAGGTAACAGCTGTTAAAGCATTCGTTCAATTAAACGTGGATTGACTCGTAGGTATTGATAGTCCTATCCAATGTTACGCTATTGATGGACCATATAATCGACTAAAAGTTGTATTATTATTAATATATTTCTCAAAAAGGTAAAAGGTCAAAGGTACCCCTTCTACACTAAAGGGAAACTACAATAAAAACACAACTAATTCTAAAATAGGAATTAAAAAATAAATAACTACCAAAAGAAAGAAAAGAACAGTTCTCTTGTATATTATATGAGTTTAAAATAAGATTCGTAAAGTCAATCTTCAGCTGAAGACAGAGATAAAAGAGTAACCCCAAAGCACCAATTGACCCACGTTCCACGATCCGCTTTCTGAGTTCTGTTTTTTATACATTTTTTAATCTTGGAAAAAACTTGTTGCACTTTTATTTTTCTGTTATTGATCGTTGGGATGTGAATGAAATTTCTTGATTTTTAAGTAATAATAAGTTAATTTAATTTTAATAATAATAGTTTTTCTTGAATTTTAAATAATAATTTATCTCTCAATAAATATGAATTAGCTAAATTTTGAACTTTCTTATACCGAGCTTGAGTCGGATGGAAATGGCATCCTGTTACTTGTATTTAAGGTCATGTAGCACTAATAGCATTGTGATCGCTTGCTTTGTATGATCGTTTTCTATGATGCGGTTATCATAATTCAAAGTATGTTATTTTGAATTGAATTTATTTATTTTATTCGAAACTGCCTTTTCTTTATAAAATTTTATATAGTCTGAACAATTCTCAAATTGATGAGCTTGTTTTCTGTGGGATGATTTATTATTTTCACGGGACTTTATTCGAAAAATATTTTTTCCGAATATTATCAATGTTTTCAGTTGTAATTTATTTTTTCTTCTTCTTTTTAACATTATTCAATTTATATAAATAAAATGATTTATTCATTCGTTTATTTTTACATTTTATTAGCCCTAGTGCTAAAAATAGATTATTGTGTTAAAATAAAAAAAATGTTTAAATAGAAAAAACTGGTTCCAATTTGGTAAATCGTAATGATGATGAGTATATGCTTATATAAAATATTCCATCCCACGGTAAGTCCATCGTGTGAGCGAAGTTTTTATATTATTTAATTTTTTATGTTTTCTTAAATATTAATATTTTTTTTTTTTTTTTTTTTTTTACTGATTTCCTAATTTTTATTTTATTGAAGGTTTTAGAACGAACCAAGTCGTATTATTAATCATATGATTATCCTAAAGTTTTGAAATGTTTGATATACTCGTACATTTATTTAGTAGACTCACACGTAGCTGCGTTCTACGTACGTGAAGTCACAGATGTTAATTTATTAAACCCTAGGTCAACCAAATCATGACGTGTTTTTCATTAGAACCTTAAAACAAATTATGACTGGGAAACAGATCCCGGGAACTGACACCGTTAAAGTAGACCTAGGTTTCAACTGCGTAACTCCCGTGTGGAAAGGTAAATTGTTAATCGCTGCGCTTTACCGACATACTTTTTTTTATTTTAAAAATAAATTTTCTCTCGTCACATGTTATTTTTATTATGGATAATTTATATCTATATTTGTTTTAAATCACCTATGAAAGAGCTAATCCATTTCGTATTTTTATCCATTAAATATGGATAAATCCATTAAAATAAATACATTTTAATCATACTTCAAAAACTTATTTGTATTTATGACTTATTATTTGTATTTTGTTTTCAAAAACCGTAAAATATATATACTACATTTTTTCAAAGGTTTTTTTATCTTTTCAAGTACCTTTCTATATGAATATTTTACTAACAACTACACTAACAGCAATACATCATTATTTATTCCATATAATATAGTTATATGCAATTAATATACACGTTAGCTTACGAGTACAAGGTAATTTTCTTTTACGATTGATTATTAATATTCAACTATGAGTGGGGCCGTTAAGTATACTAGTTTATAAATATATACACGTACGCGTATAGTTTGCTATAATTTCTGCATATGTATAGTGTGTGTATATATATATATATATATATATATATATATATATATATATATATATAAATAAGTTTTCGTTTACCAACCTAATTTAATATAAGAGGGCTTTCGAGAATATACTTATTTTCATTTGTATATATTTATTAAAATTTTACAAAAAAATAAAATATATGTGTTGTATATTATTATTATAAATAAAGTGAACTTTCATTATTAAAAATTATTCCTGGCCATGTTAAATGAAACAGAGATATCGTTTTTAATTTCTTTTTTATCTTGTGGTTCATTAGATTTATCTTATATTTTTAATTTATAAATTAGAAATTTTTCTAAATTGTGACAAATATACAATTATTTTTCAATAATGTTGTTTCATACAAGAAGTTTATATGCTAACTTTTTAAAATATCTGAAGTGCATCTGGTTTTAATAAAATGTTTGTTTTTAACAAAACATATGCAATATATTTGCATATATATAGATTTTAATTTATTTAGATGAAGTTATACGAATTTTATATGCAAATTTGTTTATATGTAACCTAAAGTGTATTTCATGTGTAGTTTTAACTTTATAAAAATTATGAAAAGGGTAGAACGAAGACGGCCTGTACTGAAAAAAATAGGTAAGGAAAATTTATATTTTTATTAGCGTTAGTTTATTAAAGAGTGTGTGTGTTTTGTGTTATGAACATGTAAAATACTCAAACAACAATAATAAATGGTTGACATTCATTATTATTTGTCACTGTTCCAAACTGTTCAAAGGAGTAATATATATTTCCCACACTCGCATAAAAGACAGGTCTACTTTCAAGAATATTTCATTCACAAACAAAAAACTAAATAAAACCTTTGGTAATGCCTTTTTTGTTTAAATAAGCATATAAATTTTATTAATAATTTAATTATATTGTAATGAAAAATTTTATTTTGTATTCCAATGTTTTAAAATTTAAAAATAAGTACGACATATCTCTTTATTGTGGCTTTTTCAATCTTAGTTTATATGTATATGTTGATTTTATAATTCTATTTATTTTTATCCTTTTTTTGTTATTTATAAAATATATTTAGTCCTGAAATAACTATTTGAATATTTAAGACTTTTCATACACTAAAATTATAATAAAATAATATTTATATATAATCCGTCGGATATTTTTCTGTGCATCAACAGTTCTATAATAAATTATACATACGCTTTACATTTTCGAGTAAATATTTAAATTAAAGTATTAAATTTTATTACTTTCTATTAACTTATATAAATAATTTTTGAAACGTCGTATCTAATATACTTACGTTATCTGTATAAGAGACGGCTTTTACCCCCCTCCATCAGCCGACTGTGACGTTGATATTTTGTTATGCACTATAAAAATGGTCGTCGGAGTTTATTAATACAAATGTTGTACAGTGGTGACAGATTCCCATCAACATTTCTCATTTTGTAGAAACGCGCACTTTTTCGTTGAGGGTTCTGAAATTGGTTTTTATAAAAATAGCTGTCGGGAGAAGAAAAGGCATTCCAAGGCTGATTGCAATGTATACTCGTGACAGTCGCTGTGTTTCTTCTTCTGCCGTTTGTCATTGCGTAGGCTTTCTCGCTTGTCGCGCTATATGACATTTCGGCTCATCTTCTCGACGAAAAATTAACAAAATATATGTTTTAATATTATTCTTCGTCCTGAATATATTGAAAGATTTTTAAAAGTTTTATTTTATGTTACGTCATCATTTTCAGACGTTTTCTGCAGTTTATACAAGTTACATATTAAAATTAAGAATAAAAGTAATGACATTAATAATTAAATCTTCTAAAAAAACGTTTACTTATTAAATGAATATTAAAGACAAATTTGAGATTCAAAGATAAAAAAACTTTTTTCTTCGCTTTTCTCGTTAAACAATTTTCGAAAATAAGAAATTGTTTACTACTAGAAACAATAATATAACACAATACATAAGATGTAACAGAAATAAAATAAACTTCGAAAAATGATTAAAATATAAAAAAACATGAAAAAATGTTTCTGTACGTAGAAAACGTTCCTGAACTCTGTAAAGTACCTACATATCGAAAACATTTCGATTATACACCTGTCGGCCGTTTTATGAATTTTTAAACAGAGATTCATTTCTCATGAAATGAGTTAAATCTGTCATTTTATTAAAAAAAAGTACCTAAACTTCTGTTTTTACGTTTTTGTAAGTCCAAAACGGTAGCCGATTCAGTTTTTGAATGTTTAATACCTAGTTAAATATTATTATTGTAAAATTATGTTTTTATAAGATAATATCTAAAAACAAATTATTTTTAACAAAATAACGTTTCCATTTATTCAGATACGATTTTGATAACAGAGTTACAACGAAATCATTATAGCATGTCGACGATACAATTCTGAAACGGGAAGAATTTTATAATCCAAATTTTCGTTTCTTTAACTATAAAAAAAAATTGAATATTGTTAATTAATAAATTATTTGTAAACATGTTTTTGTTATAAACATTTATTGCAAGTTAAAATGTTACTCAAATAAATATTAAATTAATTGAGGTTTTTTCAACTAAAAATAAACGAAATAGACTCAAAATTCAATGTGGCTTTCCCGTTTTTAAAATTAGTCCGTCGATAATGATTTTTACTGTAATTCTGTCATTTGAAATTATATTTTATTATTTTTAATGTAATTCTATTTTTTTAAAAATAGTCTGTTTCAAAATTTATCTAATAAAATATAATTTGATTGAATTAATAGTTATTAAGCAATTGATGATAAAAAAAATCCCTTTCAGGATTTTTTACAATACGACAATGGTTGCATCTGAATAAAAGTTTCAGATGTTTAGCATACAAGCCCCATCTTCTTACAATTCCAGTAAAGGTTTGGTCTTCCCTTGCCGTACGGGTTGGTCGTATCAAAAATTGTTTCAAACAGAAGTTTTAGGTAATGTTTAGAGGATTAACGACCACGTTAAACCGATTCGATACTGTGCTTACTAAGGGAGGTAAGATTTTTTTGACTTCGAAACCCCATTTTTTCCATCCTCTGGGCCAATGGTTGGTGATATCAAAAAACTTTACTTAGATAAGTTTTAGGCCCTTATCCAAAGAATAGTAGAAACTTTAAACGAATTCAATATTTTACTTAATAAGCAAGTTATAGTGATATTTTTGTTTCTAAAAGCCCCTCCATTTCCACCCCCATGGTCCGATTTTTCCATTTAACAAACTCGATCGAGATTTTGGGTCGTTTTATTTTATGTATCAATTTGAAAGTGATTGGCGCAAAATTATGGTAGTTATCGTGTCTACAAGAAAGTGATTATATATATATATATATATATATATAAACTTTTCAACTGATGGTGGTTTTGGCGTCTGGTTGATGTGAAACGCGAAGATAAGTCGAAATTTTCCGGAAGTCGAATCATGGTACCCATTATAATAGGTAGCTCTTATTTATTTTTTTCTTCAGTCATTTGACTGGTTTGATGCAAACTCTCTCCAAGAGCTGCATCAAACCTTTTTCTTTCTTATGAAATCTACCTAAAAATAATCTGATCTGTGCCTCAGGTGTTTTACTTTCATCACAGCTGCAAGAAAAACATGTAGTGTAAATAGTGTATACATATTGTGTAACACATTAATGTACCCCTGATGTGAAAAATGGGTTATATGCATCACTAGGGATAAGATTTGTTTGCAATTTTTGTTATTTTGAAAACCTGCAGATTTTTCAGTTCTTGATACAACATATTTTCTATCATTGATGACTTCTAATTTGATTTTGAAAAAATAAAAATGTAGGTCTGAATATAACCTGATTACTTATTTCCAAGCATAAAATAATATTCTAGTCAATTTAAATTGTGATTTCTTTTCCTATTGAAAATTTTAAGATTTTTTTTCTATTTTTGTAGCAAGGTGTAAATCAAATCTTTAATTTCTACAGCATCGTTGAACAATCTTTTTTTTCTGTGCATGACATCGTTATACTTAATAATTATAAAGCTATTAAGAATTTTTATTAATTATCGATTTCTCTATAATAATCTTCTTGGGCGATATTATTCAGTAATTTTCAACTTACATTTTATTTTTTACCGAGTTCTCAGTGAACTATTTTTAATATATCGTCTTCAGTTATGTAATTTTCTTTTTCTTTCTTATAATTTATTCTTTATATTTCCTACCGTTTATAAGTAAATTAATCTACGTACCACAGTATAAAACCATAAAGGTTACTCGTAGTTATTTTTTTGGGAAGTTTTTCAAGGAATTCTACTTGCTTCATTTTAAAATCTTTTCATTTCAAGTTACCGCCGGATTAGCGCCATAGTGACATGGAGAGTCATCCTGATGTGTTCTCAACCTACCCTTCTCAAAAAAATAGTCGAGATTTCTCGCTCGTAATTGTTGTATATTAGAAATTCTTTTCTTGTCTTTACTAACAGCAACGGATTTAAAGAACCATATATTTTTTAAATTGATCACCTCTATGCTCTTTTATACTTATGAATTTTTGTCATTTTTTCCCCGAAACGATTGTCACATAATTTCGAATAGTACCAGCGTAATTTTTGTTTGTATATCTTTATTTATAATATACACGTAAATACGATATATTTTTACAATCAAATCAAAGATTGTTTTAATATTTCATAATTATACGTATTTTATGTAAAGTTACATGATATTTGTATAGTAATATTTCACTTTTAATATATTGCTAATAAATTTTTAATTTCTTAGCCACGTAATTGTACCTAATATCTTCTTGAAAATGGTCAATTGAAATAAAAACATTCTGTGACCGAAAACATTTTTTTGACTGTCCTTTTACAGAGTTCGTATAATATATAACAATATATATATATATATATATATATATATATATATATATATATATATATATATATATATATATATATATATATATATATATATATATATATATATATATATATATAGTGATTATATGTAAATCACAACCATGTATAAAGCAATTTCTTTTACCAATTTTTTTTTTTTTTTAATTAAAAACTTGAAATTTCATTAATAGAGATATCTTCCGAAATATAAAAATTTAATAATGGCATTTTTAATAATAGTGTAAAGCGATTTAAAAAAAAATTAGAATCCTTTTTTATAACTTTAAAATAAATTTTGATAGTTTCTAAAAATATGAGTTAAAATGTATAATTCAAAGAACAAAGATTAAAAAAAAAGCTTATACCCTATTTATAAATAAATTGAATTAGAAAAATAAAAAAAAAATAGAATTTTTAAGAAACAATTATTTTTGAATAATTTTTTAAGCGTTTAAATTAAAAATGTGGAATTACGCGTATATATAAAAATAAATATATTAAAATTTGATCAGAATCATAGGCGGGATTCGTAAGAAATAAATCACTGAATCTTTGCAAACCTAAATTGTGCCTATTACCCATGAGTAGTCATTAATATATACTTACACAGATATACATGAAAATTTTAAAATATATCTTAAAAATATAGATATAAATCGATTGTTGTCCACGTTTTGACCCAGCATAGCATGAATAAAGAAATTATTGTTCGTCGGCGAACATGAACAGTAAACTCATGCGTAAGTACACTAGACTATATAGGTATATATCTATAAGTGTGAACATGTGCGTTTGTATCTAATATATACATTTATACTTGGGGTGTGTATGTGCGCGCGCTAGTGTGTGTGTGTGTGTGTGTGTAATATATGTACATTAGTGTAAGTTTACTGTGTATGAAAAACAGGAGTGGAACGAAATACAATATGTCCACATACATACACATCGATAGAGTTGCTCGTACGCACATATAAAGGTAAAGGAGAACAGAGAGAAAAGATTGTAAGGAGGTGAGAGAGTGAATGCACAGAGAAGGGAACCCTTTAACAATAAAAGAACAGGAGAACAAAGACTTAGTCACCAGGTACTGACAATGATATCCTTCGGCGATATGTTTTGTTGCTTACAACAGCTTTGTTTTTTGTCCCGTAAAGATGGCGTAGTACCCTCTTACAACAATTACTCAGCGATTGTCGCAACAAAAAATGATCTACCTCTTGTTCTTAATACGCCCGATCTTCCTTTTGTTTTCTTCTTGTCCTGCAGGAGAGGATAAGAAGAAATAATAGTCAAAAGGATGTCTAACTAAAATCGATCGGCATATATCGATTATGGAAACGACTAAAAGAATTTAAAAAAACTATTGAAATCAAGATATCTAATCGATTAAATATATAATTATTTAAACAAAAACGGAAAATCAAAGAAATAAACTTTTATTGGTGAATATTAATTATAATACAATATTCGGGAAAAGAACCGGTAAATCGATTCCATTAAAACCATATGAACAAATCCAGAGAAAAAAAAACGAAATAATTGTTTATCTCGAAATAGTAATGTTTGTATTGTATTTATGTATTGTACTTATATAATAGTATGATTTGATAAGTCGATATTCGATAATATAAGTTGTAAGAAAAAACCGAATCTATTTATTGACTGAATTATCATTTAAAAGCTGTCAGACTTATGGCACCAAGATAGTTGAAAATTTAAAAAATTAAATGAATAGCAAGTTGATTACGAGTGAAATTTCTTGAAACCAAATTATATCCTCCATTCAAGCTTTTAAATATGCTAATGTGTAAAATGTTACCTGATTTTTTTTTTTTTACGCAATAAAATAACGTATAATTCAAAATTTTGAAGATATATGTAACTTATCTATAATATATTAATTTTCAGCAAGCAGTATTTTTTTTTTTTATGAGATTCTTTATAATTATTGAAGATTTTCATAAATCAAAATTTATGTCGTGTTACAAAATGAATATCGGGGTTTTAGCTCTATGCAATACTTCTCAAGTTTCACGTACATTAATTAATTATACATGAAATGAAAGAGCAACTCAAACAGTTTTAGCTGTGTGGAAGCTCATAAACTATTTTCTGCACCTTCCGCTTGAAAGCGCTAGGAGCAAAAATGGCGACCACCCCAACAGAAAGGGTTATGTGTTTTGCGGTTTGCAAAGCGTGAATCTGTAATTACCGATAAACCTGCGTTCCGTTTGAAGTTCCGTTGTAGTCCCCCGAGTGACAATAACATTCGTAGACGGTACAAACAATTAGAAACCACCGGTTGTATTTATAAAGGGAAGAGATCAGGACAACCGTGTGTGTCCAAAGACAATTGAACGTGTAAGATTATTTTGTGCGTAGTCCTAGGAAATCCTTTATGAAGGCTAGCCGCAGTAGCCGCGAATTAGCGATTCCAGTAACGTTTGTGTGGAGAGTTTTAAGGAAACGCTTACAACTGCATCCGTATCGTTTACAGCTGTTACAAGGAATAAAGCCTACAGATTATGGTTTGCGTGCTAGCTTCGCAAATTAAATGATGCACCGTGACGATGAAGACTTTCTTTATCGTGTAGTATTCAGTGACGAATCAACATTTCATTTTAATGGATAAGTAAACACTCGTTATGTTCGTATCTGGGGGATCAGAAAATCCTCACAAAATATTGCAGTGTAAACGAGACTCTCAAAAAACTGAATGTTTTTTTGTGCCGTAACAAGACACAAGTTTACGGGACGTTCTTTTTTGGGGAATTGAGTATGTCTGGAATGAACTATCTTGATATGCTACAACTACGACTCTTTCCTCAACTGCAAGATGGACCACAGAACTTTATTTGGCAATAAGATGGTGCGCTTCCACGCTTGCATAAAGCTGAACGTGATCGGTTGAATGAAATTCTCCCCGACCGCTGGATCGGTCACCGGGGACCAGATGAGAAGGATTGTTTGCCGTGTCCTCCACGTTCGCACGATCTGACCCCACGATTTTTTTCTTTAGGGATATTTAAAGGATCAAGTGTATGTCCCACCGTTACGAGCTGACCGACTTGAGACGCAGGAATGAAAGAGCTGTCGTTTCAATTATTCCAGATTTCCTGATTAAAATATGGAATGAAGTCTGGTATCGGCTAGATGTGTGCCGAGTGACGAACAGTGCTCGCATTGAACAATTATACGAAAAACGTCTTGAGTTTCTCTTTCATTTAATGTATTACTTATCAATATAAGTAAAAATTATTAAATATTGCATAACTTTAAAACCCCGATATTCATTTTGAAACACACGGGTATTTTATTCAGAATTTTATGGCTTACAAAATCATGCAAAATATTAGAAGTATGCTACCTTATAAAAATTCTATCCTTTTATTCTGTTGTAGAATTATATTCATATAGTTCTAAACAGATAAAGTAGTTCTTTATATAAAGAACCGTACGAAAACATATATGTATATATGAGTATATTTATACATATTTCTTACAAATCGGTATAGAATAATAAAATTTTAATTATAATTACTTATTTTTCGACGTCTTTGACGAAATAGTAGCGGGGAACCACCCAGCCACGCATCCGGAAGTTCCCAGGTTCGAATCCGCGTAGGTCAGGAATGGCATTTTTCATACATTTCACGATTTCTGTTCCATATTCCCACGTATATTCTCTTCGAGTTTGCCGGTATGTGATGATCATCGACGATAAAGATTAAAAAAGAAAAAAATAGTTAATGCGTTAAAATTTAACGCAATTAATTAGCTATTTTATCTATTCTTTTGTTTGTATGATATTTTTATTGAAATTTAAATACGCAATGATCACTTATTTAAGTGCATGAATCCACACATCAATGAGTTCAAGATTTCGAGATTTTTCTTTAAGTTAGTACATAACATAATTATAATATAGACCTTGGGCAATGCGATCATATTTTATGGAATTTATCGATAGTATATGTAAAAATCTCTTTAAATTCGTTTACTTTCATAACGAATACATACATATTAATCACGTCAAAAAAATTAAATTCAAACCGATTGAAAAAATCATCATACATTAATGAAAAAAACAAGGAAATTTTATCCATTTTTTTCAAATCTAAATATATTCTTTTTTTTAATAGCTCAACCATTCATCGAAATAATTAAAAATTTTAATAAAGTAAACATTAATTAGTATAATTCCGCCAAATTTATGTATTTTACTTGTCGTAGCCGTAATTTGTAGAGGCAACCTGACGTAAATTACAATTCATTACCGAAAATGTTAGTCATTCACAAGAATAACAACCATTGCATTTCAGGTTTACAACAGATTAAAAGATTAAAAGTAAAGTAGTTTTTGGAGTTTTCTATACCAAGCACACGGGTTTGGGTATCAGCATGCCAAGCCCACCGAATTGCTGATGATGTTCATATTACAAGCGGCAACTTCATTCATTTCATTATAGCGATTGTTTGTATATACTTTTTTTTTGACTTCAGTCATTTGACTGGTTCGATGCAGCTCTCCAAGATTCCCTATCTAGTGCTAGTCGTTTCATTTCGGTATACCCCCGTACATCCTACATCCTAAAAATTTGTTTTACATATTCCAAATGTTGCCTGCCTCCACAATTTTTTCTTCTACCTGATCCTCTTATATTAAAGCGACTACTCCAGGATGCCTATAAGGATGGCCTATAAGTCTATCTCTTCTTTTAACTATATTTTTCCAAATGCTTCTTTCTTCATCGATTAGCCGCAACACCTCTTCATTTGTCACTTTATCCACCCATCTGATTTTTAACATTCTCCTATAGCACCACATTTCAAAAGCTTCTAATGTTTTCTTCTCAGGTACTCCGATCGTCCAAATTTCACTTCCGTATACTTTTAGAGAAGAAAACATTTATGATTAATCGTTCTTGTATATAAGATGCTTTACATGCGTTTAGTACACATGTAAATTGGGATATTATGTAAAGCAAACAATTAATACACTCCATTCCTGTTGTGAAACAATGAATTACCTTAATACCACTGCCTCAACACAACAGGGAGAAATTCCATCAAACAAAATATTTAATTTACTATAATTCTCAGCTTATTTCATGGTAAGTGACAGCTAAATATAAAACGTCAGCAACCGATATCATGTACCCTAATATTCTATTTTAAACAAAATACATGACGACAGAATAGATTTATGTTTCGAATAATTAAAGGCCATCAATTAATCTCCTAATACTTCGCTTAAAAAATGTTTCGAAATTTTGATAAGAAACTCTGCTAATCGTTTATAAGACTGAAATTTTGTATTTTTTTAAATTTTTTGAATATTTTTTTTTGCCGGAGGGGGAGGGAACAAAACGAATATCACTGCAAGATTTATTATTTTACCATTCTGATTTATATTTTATTTATTTTTTGTTCGTAAAGATTTAAAAACCGATATACTTTTACGAAAGAGATCTAATGATAAATTTACATCGTTAAATTAATATTTCAACCAACTAAAAGAAAAATACAATATAGAGGCTAAATAAATTTGAACTCCTATATTTAATTCATGAGTTTGTAACGAGTAAATTATATTTTGTTAAAAACTATTATACTGAGCGATTCGAAATTGCATGGCAATCTCTCGGAAGATGATTCTATAGCCAAAAAAATAAAAAAAGTTTAATATAAACGTAGGTCAGAAAACGATTCGTTTGCAAGTTTTAGCTGGTGAATCATTTAACCCTGCTTTCTGCTTCCTCTGTGAAATTAAACCGTACTAAAATTCTTGGGGTGTAAAGCAAGGGATAAATTTGACATTTCCCTATATTTTGATCTAAAAAATTAAATAAAATGGTTTCAGACCTGTATCTTACTTAGGTTTTAAGAAAAACGGGATAAAACGAAAACTTTTTGTCGGGAAATACACTATTTTAGGTTTGCAATAAAATAATTTTCTTAATTTACCAATAAAATATATAACTTTCTTGTTTACTTTGTAGAAAATCTAATTCTGAGAAAGGGATGTAGATAATGTTTATTATAATTAAACTCAAATTTGAGAAGTTCAACTTTAATTAGAAACAAAGCATACAAATTTGATCGGAAAAGCGATACAATTTTAAACAGAAAAATTTACATACAAATGCTAAAAATTATAAAAATGAATTTTAAAGACATCCTTCTATAACCTATTAAAAATTTACACTTTTTCATTGGTTTGCAATAACAGCTGATCAACAGTTAAGTTTACTATTTGAATATTGGTTTGAGCGGTGTATGTGCTGTTATTATTCATTCAGTCGTTCACAAAGGGTGATACCACAGATCTGTTTTTTTTGGAAGGTTGACAATTTGGATGTTGTTAATTTACGGCAAAGTAAATAAAAATAGATTGGATGCATCAATACCGGGAAAATCGTTCAGATCGAAGCGTACTGAATCGTTAAACATTTGAGGCTGTGGAGTGGTGAGCTCGAGAAACAGGGTATGCTTAAACCGCAACGTTTCGATGCTGTTCGTGAACGTTTTGTGAGAAATGTCAACGCTGAAGAAATAGTACTGAATGCGATACACACATCTTCCACCTCAAGCACCAGAAGGTTGTCATATCTCTTTCATGTTTCATGTCTTATGTCTTTCATGTCATATCTCTTTCATGTTTCGCCACACATAAAATGTGTGGCGAACGTTACGGGAGCAACAATTATACGCGTTCCACACAAAACGTATACAAGAGTTATTACCACCTGATTTTGGTAAACGGATGAAATTCTGTCGATGATTAATTAGAAATTGTGAACATCATTCCGATTTCCGAAGTAATATTCTAATTACTTATGAATCCTGATTTACAAGAGATGGCATTGTAAATTATCGAAACATTCACACGTGGACAGAAGAAAATTCCCATGAGATTGTTACAAGTCATTTCCAACGCACTTTTCCGTTTAACGGGTGGTGTGATCTTCTTGATGATAATTTCATTAGCCCTTTTTTCTTACCGCCAAGGCTCAATTTACAGCGGTTCTTGCAGTTTTTCAAACAAATCTGACGGAACTCTTGGAAGATATTCCACTTGCAGATAGAGTGCAAATGAGGTATTTCAATGATGACGCACCTGCTCACTACTTTTCTTAAATGGTTAATCATTTAAATAACACACTTGGTAAGCAATGGATTGGTCGAAACGGACCAGTAAAATGGCCACCTTGATCTTCCGACCTCACGCTACCGGACGCGGACGTTTTCCTTAGGGGTTGGATAAAGTCGTTAGTCTATTCTGCTCGCCTTGGCACACAAGAAAAATAGAGAGATAATTGTCCGCATTATGAATGCGGCTGAGCGAATTAAGAATAGTCTTAAAGAACTAAAAAGAGCAACAAAAGCAGTACAGAAGCGTGCTAAGAAATGTGTTGAAAATGACGGGCTCATTTTTTAACATTTTTAATAAATTAGTATTTATAATACACTTTGGTCTAGTGTACTGTTTGTAAAAAAAAAAGAATTTTTCTTAATTTACTTCATCTTTCCAAATTATCTAATATTCATTTGTTTAGAATTAAATTATCTACATGTTTTATTTAACATTTTTATACGTTTATTACCTATTTATCAAAGGTTATTGTATATCAAACATAAAAAACAGGATTTTTTACCTCAAATTTACAATAAATATAGTTCTGAGACCTATTTTATTCGGGTTTTCAGATGAAATGCCATAAGAAATCACTGATTTTGCTACTTAATTAACGTCCTAAAACTTTCAGTACGACCTCATTTTACAGGTATAGCTGAAATCCGAGGGAAATCTTTCGCTAGCCTTAACTCGCAAACGAAGCATTTTAGAATATATGCAATTATACATTTTTTCCATTATTTTTACGAGTAGAATAGGTTATGAAAACCTTGGGATAACTTCGTAATACACTTTATAGATAAATTTTACTACCAATAATTATTTTTAAAATAATGCAGTAGACGATAAGCAGTTTTTCAAACAAATCTGACGGAACTCTTGGAAGATATTGCACTTGCAGATAGAGTGCAAATGAGGTATTTCAATGATGACGCACCTGCTCACTACTTTTGTTAAATGGTTAATCATTTAAATAACACATTTGGTAAGCAATGGGTTGGTAGAAACAGACCAGTAAAATTGCCACCTCGATTTTCCGATCTAACGCCAACGGACTTTTTCCTTTCTGATTGGATGAAGTCGTTAGTCATTCGGCTCGTATCGGCACACAAGAAGAATTGAGACATCGTATAATAGAGCTGCAGCTACTACTAGGAATAATAATGATGATATTGGACGTGCCCGGCTAGCATGGTTCGCCGAACTGAAGTACACATTGGGCAGAATGGTGGCCACACTGAGCAACTACTTTGAAGAAATGTTTGCAGCTTTAGCAAGTAATCATTTTGATATTTAATAATTTTTAGAAAAACACCAAAAAGTATGTGATTTTTTTTTTTTTTTAATTTATTTTATATTCATTTTTTTCTGTAATTGATAAGTTTTCTATTTATTTTCATTTACATTATGTTCAAACATTGATGAAAATTGTTCTACTTAAAATCGTATCACTTTTCCGATCAAATTTGTATGTTTTGTTTCTCATTAAAGTTAACTTCTCAAATTTTTCTTTAATTTTAAGAGACGTTATTTATATCCATTTTCTCAGGATTAAATGCTCTACAAAGTTCCTTACAGATTTTTATTTATTTATTGGTAAATTAACAAAGTTATTTTATTCCAAACCTAAAAACGTGTATTTTCCAACAAAACCTTTCCGTGTTTTACCCCTTTTTTCTTAAAACCTAAGTGAGATAGAGGTCTGAGATCACAGACCTCTTTGATTTAAACTTCTTAAATCAAAAATCATAAGAAAGTCCAAATTTACTGTCGATTAATACCCCAAGAATTTTAGTACGGTTTAATTTCACAGACGGAGTAAATAGCAGGGCTAAATGTTTCGCGAACCGAAACTCTCTAACGAACCGTTTTCTGGCCTTTATTTTTTTTTTATTATTTTTTTTTTTTTTTAAATAAAAATAAAGTGGACCTGGTACTATTGGCCGCAGTTAAGCATTACTGTACAGAAGATGAGATGAATGATTTGTAGCGTGTGTGAAAAATGCCATGCCTGACCGGGATTGGCATATTTTCTGACCTGTGTTTGTTAAATGAACTTTTTTTCTTATTTTTTATTTTTATTTTTTGCTGTAAAATCATCTCCTGAGAGATTGCCGTGCAATTTGAAATCACTTTTTGTAGTTTTATGATGTATTGTACCGGCGTAAAGAATAAATTCTTAAAATAATATCTCATTTTGATATAACAATAATACATGTACTGAAGAATATGTGTTCCACTCATTGACATTTTTTTATTGATTTTCTTCCGATTGCTGGACTTCAGACGTTTTTAATACAGGATTTATCTGTTATAAAAAAAACTCGATAACTTTCTGTGGAGTTACTAAAAACATTAAATTACTTCAAAATTGTAGTCAGTGTAAAAATTTAGTAGACTTTAACTAAATATAAACAGTTTTACAAATTTTAAAAACCTTACATCAGTCCTTATTCATTATTTATAAAATTTTTTTTATTATTTTTTATACATAATTGAAGGCGAAGGCCCGTTTTTTAACGATTTAATATTCAAATATAAGGCGTTCAAAATGTTTAATGAAAATTCATGAAACGTTTTTTCAAACTTCAAGTTTTTTTCTAGTTATCCAATAATCACTTTTTTTTATTAAAAAACCTTTATTAAAAGCGTCAAAATTTATAAAACAAATGGTTTTTATTAACAAAAGAGTGGATCCTCTATAAGAAAATTGTAAAATATAGTATGATAGAATTATTTTTAATATAAGTATAATTGTAAGTATTTTAAATTATAACTATATAAGCATCTTCCAAGTTTTATTCAAAATCAGTCCCACATTTTTATATCAGCTTGTAACAAATAAAGAGTTGAAAAGGTCTTTTTACGGTATACGTATGTATGTGTGTGTGTGTGTGTGTGTGTGTGTATATATATATATATATATATATATATATAACGTAAACTATTAAGGTTTAGTTTATTAAAGAATTTCTGATAACACTTTTATTATCGAGTATTAACATAGGTATCTTGAACAAGTAATTCATGTTATTCAACATCGATAAGTCGGTGGAGATAATAGAAGAACAGAGTTCGATTACCGATGTAGGGTTCAATTTATCATTTTATATTTTTATTCTCGCCAAGTTAGATTTAACGCAGAACATCAAGGATCCTTTCCAATCGATTAGTGATTCTCAACCTTTTTAGTTCTACGGCCCAAAAAATATAATTATATAATGAATATTTCGCGACTCCGCAACCCCAACCCAATGAAACCTAGTTAAATCAATTTAGCTGCGTTGATTGCGACGGGTATGAACATGCACGTATGAAGTGTACAAGCATCAGCAATTTACAGGTTCCAAATTGATGTGTACGTACTCCTTGTAATTTTGTCTGCTTGCATAATATTCGATGTCGGAACATCATGTTCGAATATGCATATGAAACGTTTGAAGACGTCGTGCTCTGAGCACTGTGAAAGAGGCATAAGATTGCAGAACGTCAGTTCATTTCGAATGCGAAGCGTGCGTCTGGTGCCTTTATTTAAGTTTTTAAAAGGGTAGTTTCATTGAAAATAATAATAATTCAGGTTTCGGTTTAATAGTGTAAGGTCAAAGGTGTAACTGTTTTTTTTTTTTCAAATAGATTCTTATGCAGAATTGATACATTTTTTGAAATAAACTGAGCCACTTATATCCAGTGAACCGATTGGTAAAAAGACAAGAATGTACAATGACAGTTATTTAAATTATGGTTTTAACTCGCTGGATGGAAAGCCACAGTGCGTTGTTTGCTTACAAGTCCTCTACGATGAAAGTATGAAGCCATCAAAATTAATTCGACATCCGGATCATAAAAGCAAACCCTTGGAATTTTTTGAAAGAAAATTACATACTTTGAGAAATCAACAAGCTTCTATTTGTAAATCAAGCCTTACTGATAAAAGTACACTTGAAGCATCTTATCTCGTAGTATTAAGAGTAGCTAAGATGTCCAAACTCTACACAATCTCAGAAAACCTCATATAGGCTGCTGTAATTGATATGGTCAGTGTTTTAGTAGGCGTGGAAAAAAAAATAATTGAAAAAAAATCCGCTTTCTAACGACACAGTATCAAGGCAAATCTAAGACATAGCTGCTGATGTTCGCAATCCGAATTATTCCTCAGGTGAGTCAAGTGAATTTTTTAGTATTCAATTTGATGGATCTACAGATGTGGCAAACATTTCTCGGTTCTTTTGTTTTGTAGGATACCAATTCGATAGCAACAGATCAATCAAAGAAAATATGTTGTTTTACAAATTAATAACTGGCCATGCAACAGGTCAATGCCTTTTTGATGATTTTATGAATCTACTAAAAACTATAATATAGATTGGACAAAACGTATTGCAGTATGTAGTGATGGTGCAAAGACGATAACAGGAAAGGATTTCTGAAAAAATTTAAAAAATCGTCTTAAACCAAGGGCGGAATGGACGCAGTGGTTCCTTCACAGACGTGCTCTTCCCACAAAAAGTATGCCGGAAAATCTCAAACAGATTCTTTGTAAAGCTGTAAAAAGGGTTAATTTTATTAAAAGTCGATTATTACAGAATATGTTTGCTAAACTGTGCGATAAAATAGGCGAAAAGAGAGAAAACTTCTTTTCCATACAGAAGTCAGATTATTATCGCGGGGGAAAGGATTAACCCGGTTATTGGAATTGCGAGATGAATTAATAATACTTTTCCAGGATAAACTACTTGAATGTGAATTTACAAGGACGTGGTAATAACATTTTATTAATAGCAGACAAAGTTCATGTTTTCATTAAGAAGCTTGATGTCTGGGTTATTAGCCTTCAAAGCAAAAATTTTCATGTTTGCACTCGCATTATTATACTGAAACAAATTTGGATGAAGAAGAAACTACTACACACCACACTTTGAATAGCATGAAGATGCATTAACGTGAACTAAAATTTCAGTTGGTGGAGTATTCTTAGGAAGATAAAAATGATTTCTGGAAGAGACGGGTTCTGAATTCATTTAGTGAAAGCTCTGTTGCAGCTGCTTAGTTACCGGTTGAGATTTACAACCGGCTCGTAGAAATGTCTGCCGATAAAACATTATAACTGCCATTCACATCTGAAGATTTAGATACACTTTGACTTGCTCGTCGAAGTGAATATGGAAATTTAGTCACAGAAGCATTGAAAATATTAATCCCTTTCGCCACGTCTTACCTCTACGAAAAGGGTTTTTCATGTACGGTTGCGCTAAAAACTAAATATAGGAATCGTCTTTTATCACTTGAAAACAATTTGCTTTAATGTGTTTCTAACATATAGATCTGGGTACGGTGAAACTTTTAAATGAAAAACAAACGCAAATACCACGTTAACTTATTTTCTTTACTTACGTACTTATAAAAAATGTTAAGTAAAATGTTTATAATAAATGATTTTTTTTCCATAAAATGATTTCATTATTGTTCACCTGTAAAGTTATAGGCTAATTTCGCGATCAGCCTTTCATAACACCGCGACCCCCGTGCGGGTCGCGACCCTCAGGTTGAGAAACACTGCAATAGATATACAAGTAAATTCTATTTCTCACTGTCACTGTCCTGTAGGAGATTGAAATAATTTTAAGAACCGACGGAAACCTAAGTCGAGCGACTCGCTCGATCAGTCATTCAGTCAATTCCTTTATTTATAGTAATTCTTGCAACGACAGTTTAGCGTAGATTTTTTTCGCTTCAGGGGTCATTATGCATCGTGCGTAACACGCATCAATTGTTTATTTTTACGAATGTACTGTATTTAATCATTCAAACGGAAATCTTCCTTCTTTAAGTCGATTTACCCGTGTACAAATAGTTATTAATTTTCAATGTAGAGCATTCCCGTTAACACAAAGCTATAGATCTTATAGTCATATTTTATACGAACAAAAGGTGTCGCTGAAAAATTCTGTTAAAGCGATTAAAAGCGATATGATATTGGTTAAAAAAAAATTTTCTTTTAAGTAATTTTGGTTAAATTTATCTTTAAAAATTAATTATACTCTAAATTCTTCCGATCGTCAAAATCTTTTTTTTATATTTATAATTGCATTTACCCATTTAAAGATTTTCTTTGTTGTTTTTAAAATAGCCTTTTTATTTCACGTTTTTCTGATTTAAAACTTAGCACTTAAAATTTTTTAATTAGTAATTTTATTTTATTTTGGTAATGTAACTTCATGATCTAAAACAAAATGTCGTGACTGTTTCATAATCAGCGCCCAGCAAAACCTACTGAAGATAAGTTGATGAAAATTTCTATACAATTTATTCTTACGGGTTAAGTGAACTCTAAGAAAAGATTTCTTGAATTTCGAGTTTAAAGAGTTAAAATGAATTTTTTTTATATATTTTTTTTTTGGAACGCGACTATTTTGTTAATTTCTCGGTAACAAATGAAGATATCAACATTATTTTTGGTGTGTGTATTCTTCATGTAAGTATTTAAAAACAAATTCCTAGATTTCTCGAGATTCAACCTTCAAAGAGGGGAAGAAAGGTAAAAAACGTTTTGAACAATAATTGTAAATTTTCCTTATTTCCGATTATACTGAACGGCATATTCACTAGTTTTGGGCTTGCAAATCCTCTCAGATAAATATCTAAAAACCATTATCGTGTTATTTTTATTTCAATTTTTTAAGAGATGCGACGGCGAACGAGGCGGCTCAACCAAAATAGCCACTGCCACTGTTACTGTACAGTATGTACGACGTGACAGTATGGCTCCATCTACCTCCGCTTATTTGACTAAAAAACATAAAACAGAAAAAAAAGGCGGGGCAGTGTCGGGGCCGACGGCGTTGATTTAACCTGAAACGTTACAGACCTTGGATGAAGTTCCTCCGAGCTACAGACCTACCAACTTATCTGTACAGTTAAATGGGAGAGCCACTATCGTATATTTTTTAACAAACTGAAAGTTTCCAATGGGAAATTTTAGATCCTTCATTTGGTCAACTCTATAGATAAATTCGTCGGTCTGTATATCAGCGACTCGTTTTTAGTTTATCGGATTGAAATAAAAACGAGACATTGACTGCGTACTAAATTTAATTTAACAAAAAACAGACACTAAATGGTACATGATATCTATTTCGACAAATATTCGACGACAATTTTGTTCAACATTGGTATGTGATACGAGAAGAGACATGAGGCATAATAAGCAGCGGTAGAGGTTCTCGCACCGTCGGCGTCGTTCACTGAACTCGCCGTGCCAGCTTTGCGAAGCTCCCGAAACAGTCTCGCCCGCTTGGCATCGGACATTGGTGTACCTGAGTGTGGCCCATAACCTCCGCTTTCCAACGATATGCGTAATTTATATTTCCGGTTGCTTTCACGCATGTTGAGGCTGACATATTGCATTTTTATACTGTTTTACATGTTTACTTTAATTTTTTACGCATAAATATTGTAAAAAATATACTTATTATTACTTAAATCGATCTATCTCGACAAACTGTAAACACAAACACACGAATCATCTCACTATCACGTCTAAGTCGTGAGCTACCCTGATTGGAAATGAGGGACAGCGCCGGCTTTTGTCGATCTGCGCTGTGCCCTCCCAGCCAACACGCTTACCAGTGACGCAAACTCGAAGTCGTATCGGTGAACTGACCATGTAAGTTATAAAATGATACCGCACTTACACCTCTGAGACTAATAGTAAGGGAGTTGTTAAGACAGGACGATATAGACCTTTTTTGTTAGGCTACAAATCTCTGTTCTGGTACCCGTATGTATCGGTGTGATTTTAAAGACGTTTCACGTCAAAATTTTTTTTAACTATGAGAAACGAAGTACTCATTTCCTAATGGTGTTTATCGGTAACGGTAAAACCGATAAATATACATTTTTACCTAACGAAGGACGGGTAACCAGTTACAATTACTATTTCTAAGTTGGAGGCCGAATATTCTGAAACACACATTCTTCAGATCACTCAAAGGTTTGGTTCCTGTATGATGAAACTGTTGCTCTGAAAAAATTACATTACACAGATATTTTTTATAAATTGAACAGGCTTTAATCTCTTTTTATCATTATTATTATTACAAGTATGAATTCAATGAACACTGGGGATCCAGGGGGTAGAGTCCCTTACTAGTCGGGTAGGGTGAGCAAAGCCAACCAACCATGAGCGGCTAAATATCCCCTGATCACGACGGAAACGCAAGAAACCATATTGCGCGAGTGAAGCCGCGAAGGGGATATTAGTTTAATATATATATTTGTATAAATTTTCTTGATCTCAAATAAACTTTATTTCGAACACTTAAATATTGTTTTTTTTTTTTTTTGTTTTTTTTAATAGCGTGTACTACATTTGACTTTAATATATTTGCTTTGTAAAATTATAGCATTCATGAGTAGTAAATAAAATCTTGAAATCGAAAGAAAATAATGTGAAATAAAAGTAATGGTGAGGGAAAGATTATATTAATCATTAATAATTAACAATAAATTTAAACTTGCTAAAAAAAAATCTATAGAAATAATCAAATTTTTTTTTTATCAATACAAATGAGTAATTTAGAATCTTTTTAAACAATAAAGTAAAATGTTAATTAAAGTTAAATTTCTTTCACAAAAATACTTAATGAATGCTGATTAAAATAAATTATATTATATGCGATGCAAAATACTGTTGTCACAAAAATTAATAAATTAATAATTCTAAACATGTTATTTACTCAAATTAAAGGAGAGAGAACAATCTAAATGTAAAATTAATCATGTACACGTATGATTATAATAGTACATTGTTACGAGTAATCTGTCAGCGTAGTTTTATAAAAAAGAAATAATCATATTAATATTGCTGGTATAATTTGTATTATTTTACGAAATAATTGTTTATTAGTATCATTACGACTATAT
Organism: Lycorma delicatula; assembly: GCF_047948215.1. Lineage (NCBI taxonomy): Eukaryota > Metazoa > Arthropoda > Insecta > Hemiptera > Fulgoridae > Lycorma > Lycorma delicatula. The sequence goes on from NC_134458.1 coordinate 52,631,133, forward strand.
TTATTTGTTTCTTTTAAAAATTTTCCTGTTCTAAAAATCATACATTAAAAATAAAAATAACGAAAATATTACTACGCATAGATACTGTATTTCTTCTATCAAATTTATCAAGGTATTACTTCTATAATCAAATGGCTCTAGCTGTTTATCGATATAATTACATACTAGATTATTATAACGCAACCTATAGTTATTCTAATGAAAACAAATTATAAATAACACTGCCGTGTTTAGGTTAAATTTTACCTACTGAAAAGATAAGATTTAATAAACATAATTAGCTATTATAACAGTTTTTTGTGTCATTAAAAAATTTAAACCTAGATCTAATTAAAAGTATAGACATATTTACTATTTGTTAGTCTGTTAAACTTTAGTTATCGTTTCCGTTTAGTTACTGTAACTAAATAACGGTGTTTAACAATATTTTTTTTTTTTTAAGCTCGAGGTGATTAACACCTTGTGACACACATGTATTACCGTCTTCATCATCAATTTTTTTTTTTTTTTTAAATTTCCAACGTTTTAAAATCTCTATGAATTGTTTATAAAAATCAAAATCATAAAGCGTTTTTCGTGATCATTTACTAGTCTGGTTCAATGCATTTCTTCATTCCTTTCAATGCTGCGTTAATCTGTTAGTACCAATTTATCTGTTATATCTTACATTTTCAGTTATATGTTGTACAGATTTTAATTTCTGTTTTCCTATATAGTTTTAACCTTCTACATTTCTTCATCTACTAAATTAATTAATAGCATAATCTTTACCTTTTCGATTTGGCTACATGCCATATTTTTGTTCCCATATTGTGCTACTACCGAAAAATATATATAAATTCTCGTTTGGATTTATTTTTACTGATAGTAATGATTTTTACTATATATTCCATCTCTAATATATTAACCGTAGAAGATATATTAATTATTTGTTCTATAATATTTGTTTTTTCATTTAGTTACAGATGTAAAATAACCGAATTGAAAAAAAAATCATCATTCGTATTTGCTTTCACTGACAGTAATAATGTTTATTATATAACCGCTCCTCATAGATTAATATATTAATATAAAAAAATATATTAATTCATTGTTCTATAATATATTTTCCTCAGTTAATTACAGGTGAACAACAACCGAGACAAAAAGAAAATCATGTGGATTTGCTTTCACTGATAGTGATGATGTTTACTATATAACCGATCTCTAATATATCAACCTAAAAAGATATATTAATTCATTTTTCTATAATATTTTATCCTCATTTAATTACAGGTGGAAAACAACCGAGTTTAAAAAAAAAATCATTCGGATTTACTCTCATTGATAGTAATGATTTTTACTATATAATCGATCTCTAATATATTAAACGAGAAAAATATATTAATTCATTGTTCTATAATATTTTTCCTCATTTAGATGAAAAACAACAGAGTTGAAAAAAAATCATCTTCAGAATTTACTTTCACTGATAGTAATGATGTTCACTATATAACCGATCTCTTTAGTGTAAGAGGTTAAAGTTATACTTGTTGGGTTGATTATTACCATCATTTTGACGGGTTTGTCATGTATTTTTTACAACATAAATATTTGGTTCGGTGAAGAAGGCAACAGGAAACTACTTTATTCCTCACTTTATTCAATAAATTTTTTATAACGTTTCTTCCTTTAAAGAAGTGACTTACGTCTCGAATCAAGCCATCTATATCTATTCGGTTAAGACATGTAATAGACAAATAAGTTTTTGTTTTTTTTTTCAGTAAAAGGGAATTTCGTATGTAAGCGCTTGTTAAACGTTAATAATAATTAAAATGTAACTACGTTTTGGTCTTTTCATTTTTACCAGATATAAACCGGGATTTTCTTTTAAAGTAAAAAAAATTTAAGTTAAACTCAATTACTCTTTGATTTAAAGTAATTAAAATGCATTTCGTGTTTGTTTATTTTTGCGCGCGCGCGTGTGTGTGTGAACTATTATTACAAAAGAATATAAGGGAAACCGTCTACTATATAATTACCAGTGTTTCGCGTAAATAATTATATCACAGTTGAATTACATATATCACAATTAATAAATTGTTCGTGAAACATAGGTTTATTTACCTATACACTATGCAGTAGTTTAGAAAAAAAGGAACATTATTGTTTCGTATAAATGTTAAGAATGAGAAAGATAATATGTTGGTATAACATAAGGGGGGTTTCCAGTGTCTCCGGTTCAGTAAAGAAGGAAAGGAGCGGGCGTGGCTCTGGGATACGCCTTTATAATGTCCTGCACCCACATACGAGATAATAACTACTCTGTCCGCTGCGCTACTAAAATTAACTCTATTTCGATCTGACGGCGACTACGAACTGGCTCGCCTCACCCCACCAGCTTCATCTAACTGCCTTCCAGCTCATTTTATCTCACTCAATCACTCTTTCTTTCTCATTCTTACATATATATATATTATATATATGTACGTACATATAAACACTAACAGACACAAATCAACATCTAAGAAGAAAAAGAACACTATTAAATGAGTTAGAGTTACACGACTTCAGTCTATTTTATACATTAAAAAAATTATATAATAATCTACTCATCTGTTTTTACAAAAAGGAAAAACGAAAAAGTTAAAGTATTTCAATGAATAATTAGGGCCTATATATCTTTTACAACAAATTTAACATGTTAAATGTACTTTACGATGTTATTTATCGTATAAAATTTTATTATTATTGCTAATATTATAATTACTTAATGCAATTTTTATTACAAAAAATATATAAAACCAATTTATGTAAATTCAAGTAAAAAATTTGGATAATAAATAGGAAAATTTTTCATTATAAAAACTTTTGTTGCTTAAATGCTGAATAAAATTTCTGGAAGTAATTATTTATAGGAAAAATACATACCAGAGTAAATAATGATCCAAGTATATAAATTAACATTTAAAATAATTTATACTAATTTCGTAGAAATATCGTTTAATATGATATATAATTTATAATTTTATTCCGATGATATAATAATAATAATAATAATAATATTTAGCCATAGCATATCTGTAAATATTTGAAAGTTAACAGGTAACATGGAAATCTGATGTCATTTATTTTAAACTAGATCGAATTCAGAATGTGTAAGAAAAATTAAAAATATTTTTTTTTTTATGAAGAAAAAGGGAAAGAAAAGAAAAATTAAATTTTTATGAAAGTAGCCAGATCGAAAAATAAAATTAGCAGTTCTTTTTTACGTTATTTTTTACTTATATAAAAATAAAAAGAGGTCCTCAATTTTTATCCGTATATATTCTATATTAACTACGATTAATCTTCATCAAATGGATTTATTTCAGGAATTTTTATATTTTTTTATATAGAAAATTATTTCATTGATGGCGTTTTGTTAAAACAAAAAATTACATTCACTGCATACCTATATGATTTGAAGTTTATTTTATTTAACTTAAATTAACATTATTTAGTTTTGAATTTGTATGGTATAATAAAATATAGTGTGATGTCATTGTGATATTAAAAGTACTTTAGTGAGAAAATAAATAAAAAAATTAGCTAGCAAAACTTAGATTATCAATACATGCTCCGAAATACGAGAGAACCTTTGTTAACTTATGAGAGCAATATCTTATCTTCATTCCTCTGTGTTCATTTTTTCATGGTTCAAGATTTCATACCTTTGCGTTTCTTGTGAACTTCTTTATTTCATGCAGACAGTATTTATTGTAGGCTTATTCCAATATTTTAAATAAAATTCTTTTAAAAATTAAACCGTAAATTTATTATTTTTAATTATTTTTAAAACAATTTCAACTTGTTAGAGGTAAATTAAAGATTAGTTAGTGATCAATAATGGTTTGTTTTTTTTATTTTGGGTCGATTCAAATCAAACTAGTTGAAGATTAAAATTTGGAAAAAATTTTTTGTTTTATTCTCTTGTAGGTATTTTTGAAATCGGACTTCCTTTCGTTTACTTTATTTTAAAATCTTTGTGGCTCTTTTCTGAAAATTTCCATATTTTTTATAATGGAATATTGTTTTGGAAATACAGGACCACTTTTATTTTTACTTTCCCGTCTATACAGAGCTATAGCAGTGCTATAGTTCTAGAAGGGAAAATATTGCAATCGATAGAGTTTGGACATATGCGATTTTCACGGATCATGACGTTTTGATACCTAAGGATCCCAAAAAACGCGTGTTCGATGTTGGCCTCTAAATCTCCAGAACTACTGGACTGAATTTGACCAAACTTGTTCTGATTACTTCTATATATGAGGCATTGATTCCATTAAATTTTAAACTTAAAACGTCAAGGGAATGAGACTGTAGAGCAAGGTTACCCTCAGTATCTCGTGATTTCGACTAATTAAGGCCATATTTTTTTTAGGCACATTTGTTAACAATTGAAAGATAACAATATTTGCAAAAAAACGTTTTAGAAAATCGCACCCCTACACCAAAAAATACTTTAAATTGCTGCTTTGTTTTTGTGACGTCACAGGTCACCGTTAGAATTAAATGAATGAATAATATTTAAATATTAAAAAAATTAGCTCGGTCTGGCCAGGTCTCGAACTCGATTGCCCGGTCAATTGGGTAACTGGTGCGTTAAGCCTCGCGACTACACCAGTCTGCAAGCGAAATTTGTTCTATATAAGTTGTGAAATTACGTTAGTGCTGACTGTCGCCGCTAGTACCGCCACACCCGCGCGAATTAAATTCTGTATGAGCACGCGCTTTAGTTAGAATCGTTGAATTAAATAAACGAAAAAATAGTATATTTAAATAAAAAGATAGATATTTCAAATTAAATTATGTGATTGTATATATGTGTGTAAGCGGTGCATCAGAAACAACTCACAGGTGTAGGATTTTCCCGGAACGCGGCTTTAGTCGCGTGACGGGAAAGTCCTACAATTGTGTTGTCAGCTTTTTTTAAATTGTACAGATTGGTAAGGTGTTAAACTTATTCTTTTATTACTGTATGTTAAAAAGAAAACTGCTGATTTATTTTCAGTTTTTTTAAGATTGGACATATAAAAAATTCATGGAAAAGTATTTTGAAATTAATACCCAAAAAAATTGCAAACATCTTAAAATTATTATACTCGGTTTTTTTTTATTTTGCGAAGGTTTTAGATACACTGAATTTGATTTTTTTTTTTAATTATGGCGTAATTTAGGATGTACAGATATGTATTTGTTGAATTCTATTATATCTGAAATATTTTAATGTATAATAATACAATTTTGTATGGTAACTCCTGTATATGTGTATCATAAATGACATTAATTTTTTTTTGGAAATCAGGCAGCAGTCGTTTATTTCAGCTTTAACAAATGGTGGAATTAAATACGGCAAGATTTTTATAACCACTTCGCTAGCTTATTTATTTAGTCATACAATAGTAACAATAGGCTGATGCCGAATAGTAGTCATTATGATGGACGGTAATGAATTTTGTATTCTGCAGTAAATGCTGTGCTTAACTAAGATTCGAACTCCGAACCTTCGGATGAAAGGTAGACGAGCTACTACTATTGGTGATTTTAAATAAGTAAAGCTATTGTAATACAAATATTCCTTGTGATCCTCATTTAGTCAATACTGCAATCAGTTAATATAATTTTTTTAATTTATTTTACTTTTTTTTATAAATTTGTTGATCTTTTTCATTTTCATGAAAACATTTCAAGATACGATACGGTACTATTTGAGGATAAGAAAACATATAATGAAAAAAAATTATATGGAAAAGGAGAGAAAAGTCTTAAAGAAAAGTAGACTCTACTGTGGCGAGGGGGGTTATATTCACCTAATATTGGTTTTCACGTGTTCACGTCACAGGTATTTCCCAAAGAAAAATCAATCAAAACTAGATTTAATTCATTAAAGCATTTCATACTGTATAAACCCGTATAAAAAAAAATTTACCAAAATTGTTATAAATGAAATACTGTACATTAAAAATTATTAAAAAAAGTTGATAAAACCGAAAAATTATTTATATCATATTAAAAAATGATTACGTTTAAGTAGTTAGTAAATTTCTTGGGTTATTTTCACTGCAATATTAGTAAACTAACGCTAAATGTAGAATATATATAAATTTTTTTTTATCTTCCTGTTCGTAATTACATATATGGTAGATATTGGGAAAAAACCAGTTCCATAAAATTCATATGTATTTATGTAAATACATAACCTAATTAATTATCATTTATATGCAATTACATATAGATTTAATCTAATAATTAATTAATTATATGTAATTCATGCATAGTTGAATTATAATCGATGTAGTTATACACGTATTTATAATATTCACGCGTTAAGTACTTAATTTACGCGACAAATTAATTTATTTGAGTCTTTTTATTTAATTTCTTTTTAATTAAAATGTAATAGAAATTATTCCTTTTTTATTTAATTTTAGTTATGGGATAATTTAATAATAAAGCACAATTAAAATTAGTATTAAAATAAAAAACAAGTTACAGAGTGTAAGTATCCTTACACTAGTGCATATATGGCTTTGTGCGAATATATATATATATATATATATATATATATACATACACACACACAAACACACTAGTGTAAGTATTATATAAAGTAATCATAAAAATACTAGAATATATATTCTCCTATGTACGAGTATACTCGTGTATAATAAGCACGCAGATTAATTTCCTGTACTGTATAAAATAACTTATTTTTATTTTATACTGACTAAGATGTAGTGCACGTTTTAGGTGCCACACCGTCTACCGATGTAAAAGACAATATCAAATGTAAACAAACAAAAAAGGGAAACGGTCGTGCTCAGTGATTCCAGAGTAGTCATCAACTCCATCTTCATCTTCTCCTGGCGACTAGGTTGACCGAATCATTTCCTCTCTCCACCCCACACGTTTCTTCCTACCTTAACACCTCCTACTGATTCGATTACTGATTAGTGTCGGTGCAGACCTCTGAATCAGCACCTTATTTTATACATAAATACACTTTATATATACACTACTATATAAATACTGAAACAAAGTCTGATACCTTAAACATAAGCTAAAACTAAAAAAATCTATCCTTTTTATCCGAAAATGTTATCGTGGATAAACCACGCCTAACAAAAGTAATTGAAAATATAAATAGACGCAAGTCTTATTAAATTATTATTATACAAATGGAAACGGTAACTTTGCTACACAATTTATTCGAAATAAATCGTAAAGCAAGAATAAAATCAAAATCCTTTTAAAATATCTTTCTTAAAATCTAAAACTAGGTTGTCATTTTGAGTATTAAACAATCATCATCTATTTCTTCAACTGAAGAAGAGGAATGTATACATAATTTTAAAATGTTATCAACGAATCTTTAACGCTTATATTTTTATTCTTGGGTTGTTACTGTACGTTTAACTCTTTCTAAACCTTTTTTTTTTTTATTGTTTCTTCTATTGAAAATCAAACGGAAAAGTTTATATGTTAGACTAACTCCTATCGCACGAGGAATTATTTTTTATATATTTTTTTTATTATCAGCAACTTATTTTCTACACAATATGTAAATAAATCTTTACCTAAATTTCATCCCGATTTTCCTTAAATTATAAAAAAGAGAATTACTTATTCCAGCCGATATTATTAATAGTTTTTCAATATCTAAAACAAATATAAATCTTGTTTTTCTTCAACGTATTTAAGCGATTAATCTTAGAAATAAAATGTTTCTTTTCTGAACCCGAACTAATTTTCAACTAGTCGTACATTCCATGTCTTGTTTAATTCATCTTTTTAATATTTCTTTTGAATACAATTTAAAATTACTAGTGCATAAATCTAATATGTTTTTTTTCTTTTTAAGATTGTATTTTATTATAAAAAGAGGTTTTAAATGAAGATTAAAAACTATGATATAAAGAAAAATGCAATATAAAATTGCTCAATATTGCATTGTTTTACTCTTCAACAATGTCTGTACCTTGAATTTCTTCCTGGTTACATACATGGGAGTTTGGAAGCCCTGATATTAATAAAAAAATTAAAAACCTAAAACGTTGAATATCTCTTTAACGATTTTTTATATTATAAATAACTTTTTTACTAATTATATGAGTTTTTTGTTTTAATGAAAAAAAATTAGAACTTAATAATGTTATTTATTATTTAGGAGAAAATAAAAAACAAAGATTTTATATTTTAAACGTCAGTACGTTTTCACAGAATTTTGATACTTTTTTTCTTATTTTGGATAAGAAATCCTTTTCAATTTTTGATCAATTTTTCGGTTTAAAAAAACGAGGACTTTATTGAATTTGTTTAATTTTTCTTGCATGCCCATTTTACTTGAGTTTTTTTTATAACAATTTGATACGGAGTATATGAGTTTCCTAATATCAAGCTGCCAACACTAACAACACTTGATGTTAATGAATGGTTACCCATCTAATCATTAATCGTGATTAAAATGTTATTTAGTACTAGCAGACCTGGAAATGCTTCGCTATTGCTAGATTTCAGTATATATATATATATATATATATATATATAGATTAAATGAACACAATTGAATGTTTGATAAAACATTATAAAACTGAACATTACGAAACTTCACAAAATTTAACCTTTCAATTTATCCCTTTCCCTTTTTTATTTCCCCCTTTCCCCTTTTCACCGTTCCCTTTTTACTTTTTCCATTTCTCCTTTTTCCTTCTTTCCCACGCGCGTAAATTGGTCCAGTAGTTTTTTAGTCTATAGCGGACACACCTACGAACATTGCCTTTTATATATGTAGAAAAAAGTCTGTTTGTATATTTGTTTGTTTATTTCGTAAATATCTCGACACCAGCTCCACCTAGCGGGTATAGTTTTTGTAAAAATGTTTCTTCTCACGTAAGTAATATAATTATATTCTTAATATGAGCCAAAACGGATTATAAATGCAATTTTTCGAAATATCTCCACCCCAGCGCCACCTAGTGGGTCCAAACTTATTCAGAAACCTTGGCGGGTGTGCGTACAACAACTCACCAAAGTTTCATTGCAAACAGATGAATGGTATATGAAGGCATACGGGACAAACAAACAAACAAACAATCAAACAAACATTAATTTATATATATATATATATATTCGTATTTTATATAATTAAAGAGTCAACTGGCAATAACGGAAAAACTATTTAATATATTAAACTGAAATAGTCTTCACATGCAAGTTGGCACCCCTGACATAGAAATTATTAGTTGTTCGAAAATAATTTCCATTATTATAACCTCATATGTCTATTCAAAATTGACGGCTTCAAATATGAACAATGGAAAAACAGGGAACTGTAATAAAATTGTTATTTTCTGAAGGAATGAAACCAACCAAAATCTACTTGCAGATGTTAAAATAGTAAAAAGTGTATTAACCAGCAAATTTTTATAAGCCCAATTTAAACAATTTAAATCGGGCAGAAAGAGTTTCATTATTTTCTCCGTAGCGGAAAAATGATGGAAATTTCGACTGTCACTTGCCAAAATCGCATTAATGATTTATTCGCAAAGACAGACACGTAAGAATTTCGGAAATTCCTCAAATTTTTTGTCTGGGTATGGGCACTATACGATAAGCTAAATTTCCGGAGAACTTTTTTAAAGTAGGTTCCGACACGGTCGGTTCGAAATCACAGAGACACCCGAATTCCCATTTGTATGGAATTTCAACGTCCGTCTTTAGCTGAAGGTAATGTCTTTTTATATAGCATTATAATTTATGATGAAACTTGGCTTCATTATTTCGAGCCGAAATCCAAACATCAGAGTATAAAATGGAAACATCTGAATTCATCCGCCAGGAAAAAATTCAAAACCTACGCAAACATTAAGAAAAAATACTTTTTTTAGCTTATGGTTTGCTGTCTATAAAACTACGTAAAAACTTTTATCTCACACTATACCATGTACGAATAACCAAACAAAAATTCAGATCACTGAAGTTCGAATAATCGATATTTATTGAAATATGGAATTATACGTAATCAAGTACATATATTTTTTTTATATAAGTTAATAGTAAGTTATTACCATATAAGTTATCTGTATGACTGGAAAGTGCTTTTGTCGATCTCATATATATATATATATATATTTAAATATATATATATATATATATATATATATATATATATATATATATAGTGTATGTGTGAGCGCGTGTGCGCGTATATTTTATACTGAAATTAAAGAAAAAATTTAGTAACACCAATTTTATTAACAGATATTCATAAGAAGACTCAGCAAATTAAAACCCATCATAAAATGAACAAGTCTTTTACGACAGAGACTTACATCTGATAAATTACTCACAAATCATATTCTAGTTTACAGTAACTGGGTATGGTTAAAACCCAACTATCGCAACATAAATTTCACCTGTCTGAATGCTGTATAAAATACACACATGCTCACAGGCGTGCAATAAACTACTCACACACATACACAAACACAATAAAAATTATGTTACTAAATGTTTCTCATTATTCAATGTAAATTTTACATCAGTGTTTCAATTATTTTAATATTATTCAAAATAAAAGAAATTTTAATTCTCTAAAGGTTTCAAAAAATTCTCAAAATCGCATGACACAACATACAAAAGCTTAATTATCAAATATAAAAATTGTAAAATTTGAAGTAACATACAACGAAAGGTTTTGGCGTTAAGCCAAAAATAAAACGACTATGCGTATTTTTTATATGACAGGCACTAATGTTTTGTTTCATTTCAGATATTTCTTAAAAGTCCTACAATTTTAAGAGAAGTTTAATATTTTTGTTATTTTATTGAATATTATATTTCAGCATATAAAAAAGTTTATCTATAAAAAAGTTTCTTAAAATTATTAAAAAAAGCTGACAATAAAGTTGTAATACTTTCTTGGCACTGGTTATTTATTCTTATATAGTGCAAAAATAATTATAAATAAAAAAGTTAATTTTTTTTGAGGGGGGAATCTATCGTGAGGTTTTATTGTGAAATTATCATTAACTGTTTAAATAAATCAAAAAAAGTTTTAAAAATGAATAAAAACATTATTTTTCTGTTCCCTCGCCTCTAAAATCACCTTCCAGGATTTTTTTTTTAATTTTTCTACGTTATTAATTATGATGAAATTTTATTGTAAATTAATAAAAGTTTATTATTTAAACATTTAATTATTAACCCAAAAAGTTTTGAAAACTCAAAAAATTGTTTATTAAACCTTTGATAGGCTGCCCCACCCACTAAATTTCCCTTAAATTATTTTTTCTAGTCGCTTGCACTACTACTATACCTAGGAAGACAGAAAAAATAATTCGGTTAAAAAATATGCAATAAATAAAAAGATAGTTTTTTCGATTTTTGGAGCAGGGGAAAATTTTGGGTAAAACTTGTTTAAACATGGTAATATAAGCATGCACGCATGTACTGAGCTTAATATAAAGTGGGGTTATGTTAGCAAAATTTTGAACAAATTGATCCCAAAATTTTACCAATAAATTGCCTCGTATACACGAGTCTGCACAAAATTTCATCAAAAGTCCAGTCAAAAGTTATTAAATTTCAAACATTCCAACATACGTATTTTAGTAGATATGTACGTACTACGAATATTTCCCCTCCACCTTTTTTTGTTTGTTGGGTTCCCTGGGTCATGAAACGTCAAGAAATGCAAAAATCCTCATTTTTTGAATGATTACCATACTTTACTTCTTGCTCTTGAGCAATGGCGTCATGAAAGTAAAAATAATTACGTCTTTAAAATGTGAATTATAAAATAAGAATCTCTTAAAAGCGATTTGTATTATTTAAATCAGTTTCTTTTTAAAAGATATACAACTTTTTTTAAGTTTTTCATCCATAGATAAGCTTTAGAAAATTATTTTTAGAGAAAATAATGGCCTATATTCGTTTTTATTTACTTTACACAATTTTCGGTCATTTTACAACTATTGATCAGAATGAGTTCATGCTGATTGAACGTCAATTTTTTATTGCAGCAATTTATTCAAGAACTTCATCAAAATGGGTCTACAGTAACGACTACAAAAATTAATTTGTAAACTCGCATACATGTTCGTAGTTTAGATTAACCAAAAAAAGTTCAAGAACAATCGAATCTTTTTTTTTAATAATTATTTTTAAAATATACCTTTTCTTGAAACCAACGGTTATAAGTCTCTAAGTTAAGTGTGGATGAATGTGTGTTTGTGTTTATTTAAGTTGGCGACGAAAGGCAAGATGAAAACTCCCCCGGGAAATTATGAAGTTTATTATTAGTCGAAGTGTTAAAAAAGTTTTGAACTTCTCTTACCCTCCGTTTAAATTAAATAGATTATTATAAAAGTAATTTATATTTCTTTAAATTATAGAATCGCATATAAAGATTAGTATACGGTGTTGAAGCCGAAAGGGTAACATTTTCCCTCATAAGTCCGTAAAAGGAAATTATGAATTAATAATTTTAAATAGTTGTATACATCTACTTATTTTTTTTATTTCTCATTTGTTCAGAAAAATAATAAATAAACAAAAACATTAATTAACGCTCAAAAGGTAATTATACTTTTTTAGATTATTTTAAGATTATGTTTTTAGATTTTTAATTTTATGCTCCATGCCGATATGAGGAAAAGTTCATAACATCTATAACACCCTTTTATTATACACGTTTTGCTCTAGTAAACTAAAAATTGCAAACAGTAAAATATTTACTTCTTTTATTTTAGTTCCATATATTTTAGACTTAAAAATATTTTAGACATTAACATTTTTTTTATATTTATTCAGTTTTACTCTGTTGAAATTCATTCTATAAGTCTAGTCTTAAACTTCGGAAAACGTTCAATAAAAGTTTTTTTATTACATCTTAAAAGATTTCGTTGTAAATTTAGCTTAAAAAAGTATTAAATTATTTTTCGTTTCGGGTGAACGCATGTGTGTTTGTATAAGGGTGCTCTTTAACAAGTAGACAGCCTTACTACGGCCGTAAATATTCAACTATTGTATGAAACTCACCTTCTCAAGGATGTGTTTATAAGCGTTATATTTATTATTATTAGTATTGTTATTATTACTATTATTATTCGGCATAGGTACAGAAAGAGTCGGCTGACTATGTGTGTGAGTGACCAGGCCGTAAAAATGTTGATGTTTCCTCACCACATACTGTGAGATAAAACTACAGATCCACTACGGGTCTAAAGGCCGCCTTCATATATACGTAAAGCATAGCACCGGCCTTTCTTGAAGAAAACATAAATGTTAAAAACACCGCTCCCCATACTGTTAGGTGGTATCCTCTCCCCCTCTCGTCAACCGTTCGTTTAATATGTCTTATATAAATAAATTTGGATGAGGTAAGAATTTCAGCTCGATAGTGGTCTCTTAACTTGATACTTACGAGTAAATTTATTTTAATTACTTAAGAAACGGAAAAGTTTTCAAAAATGAAAACTTATATATATATATATATATATATATATATATATATATATATATATATAAACTTTACATGATGCAGGGGTTATTTCGTATTTTATTCAAAAAATATTGTGGAATACATTTTCCGGATTAATTTTTGAAAATACTACATTTAAACATTAAAAAATATTAGCAAATAATTTACATGTCATTTAATTACTAAAGCGACAAAACATTTGTACTCGTAATTTTTTATTTTTTTTTAGAGAAATATAGAAAAAATTTCCAATGGAGTATTAACTTTTGCTTTCATTTTTATCCATTTATGAGATACAAAGGTGATGATTTTTTTACAATCTTGTACCCTTATATTTGTTATCAAAGCCAAAAAGTAAACCAATTATTTGTTAATCTAAACTTGTTAACGTGAAACTGAGTTTTAGTATAATATCTTCTCGTAATAAATAGATCACAAAAATATATTTTTTACACGAATAGTACTGATACACAATACTGTCATTATACTATTACATTTATTTTATTGTTTTAAAATCGTTCTTATACACATAATATATACTGTTAAATATTACTAACTTAATGATTTTTAATCAACTCAATTAAATAAAAAATGGCTTGTCAGTATATCATAATTAATCGATTATACATGATAAAATTTTTATAATTATAATGAATTAAAATTCTGTTTATTATAACAATTTTGGTAGTCTTAAGTGTAAACTAATATTTAACTCGTGATCTGATTGTATACAGACAGTTAGAAAACGAATATACCACTCTTTGTAAGATTATCTCTCTCTCAATATGCCGTAGACAGATGTCAGCAGCGCCCCTGTCTTGATAAACACCACGATCTGTCACGTAAAATATATGTGTACTGTATGTATGGTAGTTCGTTTGTTTATTCGTATATAGTTAAACGATTTTAATAAAGCAGGTTTCAAAAGATTCACGTTAATTTCACGAATAAAAATGTTTATTTTGATTAACTCAATTTAGCGGATAGTAGTGGTATTTCATCGAAGGTAAAATAAAAGAATTCATTTAAACTTATCATATCTGGTATAAAAAACTTTTTTTTAACTCACTGGGCTGGCCTAGTGGTTAACTTGTCATCACAGATCAGCTGTTTTAACAGCTGATTTCGAAGTCAAAGGTTTTGAGGTTCGAATCCTAGTAAAACCTAGTTGTTTTTATACGGATTTGAATACTAGATAGTGGATACCGATGTACTTTGGTGGTTGGGGTTCAATTAAACACACGTTTCAGGAATGGTCGGCCTGAGTCTGTACAAAACTACACTTCTCATTTATATGTCATACATATCATCCTTATTTCATTGGGCGATGGAGAGGGGTTGCTTATTGATCACTAACTGAACAGATTGCAACGTACACATTAGGAAAAAAATAAAAAATGAAAATTGTTTTTTGAAAGAAAAAACAATGAATTGATTATCCATTTATGTACGTAGAGTTTTATTTACATATAAATTAATTGGAGTCGTGAATTAAGAATTAAAGTTAAAAGATCATATAATTAAGCGATTTCATTTAAATAATTAAATACCTTAAATTGAAAATATAAGATAGAAATTTTACAGGAATCCTTTATAATTGTGTGATGTGCGTGTGTGTGTGTGTGTGTGTGTGCACACAAAAAAATTGGGGTTATTTGTTTTTAAAGAAAGATTTTGGATTTTTTTTAGTATAAAGATTCTTTGAAAAAAATTGCGGGTTTTCTTCTCTTTTAATTTGTAAAAAATGTACGTTACTTTTTCTTCGTTGTTACTAATCCAGCGTAGCTAATCCGTCTTCTGAGCACTTCAGAAAATCAATGTTTAATGTTACTAATTTTGATATTTTACTTTACTCAAAAATTATATTATACTTTTATAATATTCCACTAATTATAATACTAATACTTATAAAAGGTTTCTCTCGTTATCTACTTGTATACAAAAATCAGATATGATATTTATTACTAATATTTATTACAGTTGATATTTATCGATCCAGCGATATATTCCTTAAAATTATATATTTATTGAAATCTTTTTCTGGGTTTGATAAAACTACTTTATTTTATGATAAAAGTAGAAATCATTCAGTCCTTTAGTTAGAAAAGAATAAAATAACGGTCGACCTAGAGGGGGGATTAAAAACTCTAACTTTACTATATCTTTCTCCATTATTATCTCCCTAGTCTTTTACATCCTTTTTTGCTTAGCTATTATTATTATTCTGGTGTTCTACAAACTGTTAAATGTTTGATACTTTCTCTCATAGTGTTATCTGAGTAAATTAATATATTTATAAAACAAATTAGTGCTTAGAAAATGTTAAAAATAAATAATTAATAAAATAAACGAATCTGTTAACTAAGAATGTAGATTTAAAGAATTTATTAAAAAATTAATGCAGAATAAGAAAAACCTGAGAAGAGCATTTAATAATTTAAAGGACAGATAGTTTAAAAAACATTGACTGTATATGAAAAAATAAGTATTTTATCTGTGTAATACAAATTAAAAATAATATTGATGAACTTAGCAATTTATAGTAATGAAATATCGACAATAAGAAAAACAGAAAAAAAAGTCTTAAAGGAGAATGATGAAAATTCGGTGAGTCGATAAAATTCGTAATGAAGAGATATTAACAAGAATAGGAGAGAAGAAGCGTTTATGATAGAATCTTATAAAGAGAATAGATGAGTAGTTTGGCCGTAAATTACGACATCCATGTGCGTTAATTTGATAATAGAGGAATGTGTAGAGGGTGAAATTTGTACTTAAAGAAGATAAAGATTACATTTTGTAAAACAGATAACTGAACAAATAGGGTGTACAAATTAGCCGAGGTTAAAGGGTTAACAAAGAACCAATGAAATGAAAAAAAAAATTATCTAGCCCAAAATTGCGTTCATTTTATTTTTCTATAAATTTAAATCAATTTTAAATAAAATATTTGCCTTAAAAACTCCACACAATAGTTTTGATTTAGTCAATTTTAGTGTATCGTAAAGGCTATTTAGCCTTTAGATTGTAGTTATGAAAAGCCTTTAGATTTTAAGTTATGAAATTAAATTTTTTATTTACTTAAAAATATTATAATTTAATTATTAGTTGTGTTTCTTTTATTAAACTTTACTATTTAAGAATATTTTTAACGAAACACTAACACTAACCGTATTCGGAAAGGTATTCGGTGAATGTTTATTTATTTATTTTTTAATTTTTAAATACCATAACGCAAGCTTATTAAGTATATACAACTAATATACGAAATCCTCTCGACCTCGCCCACCATATGTCTATCATTATGACATAAGTCTTCCCTTTATAAACAGCAAAATGTCTGCTTAAAATTAAGCAAGATACTATATATTTATACCGAAGAATAAATTAATATTAATGAATATTATATGTATTCATTTAAAAAGGATTTTTACCTGACCAAAATTTTATTTAATAGAAATATAGAATCCAAAATTTTAATATACGTTTCTAAACCTGTTTTTAAATTTATTCGAAATAATCTCTATCAGTACGCTTTATGAGATGTTATAATGTCACGTGTTTTTTTTAAAATAATAATAATAATAGTAATAATAACGAATAAAATAGATAGCGATGAAATCTGTATATTTTTGTTTCAATTTATTATTAGCGTTAGTCGGCCGATTTGATCCCTTTTCTGTTATTTATTCCTTTTTGTTCTATGCTAATTTTTTAATCTATATCCTACAACCCCATTTATGTATTTTACACGTATTAAGGTTCCTTAAATACTAGCTGGAATCATATTTCTCATATCATTCTGTCCATTTATTTTAACGGATCCCCATTTTAACGGAAATATTTGTTGGTTTTATGCACTTCCTATTTTTTCTGTGTTGTTTTCTATATCTTAATGTCAACACAACGACTCTTGTATTCTACAAAATAAATAATTCGTTTTATCTTTCCTTTTTTATAGTTTTTACTCTCTAACTTTATTCTAGTAGCGAATTCATTTTGGTTGATTTAATATACGGTTCGTCAACATTTATATTTTTTAATTAAAAATATTTTATCTTCTTTTTATTTCGTACTCTGTCATTTTAGCTAATTTTTTAATTATTTCTTTAATCATAAAAATATAAAAGGCTCCTATTTATTTATTTTTCTATCGACCATATTTTCCTGGCAAAAAACGTTACACTTAATATAAATTATTTCTACTTCCTTTTTCAAATGTATTTATCTTTGGTATCAGCGGATTCTTTTCCTCATAGAAAACTATCTTCTTCTGCTTTTGATATCCTCTTTACTTTCATCCATTCTTTAGAATTTTATTACTAAATTTTTAAATAACACTTCTTTTCTAAATAACTTTGTAATCTAAATCTTATATTTTGTAAGCTAGCCGTCAATAGGCCATAAAGAGATTTTGAATAATTTTCTTTTTAATATTACGTAAGTAGTAGAAATAAATGATACACATAAAAATCGTTTAATAACCGTAAATAAACAATTTATAGGATCTGTAACGAGAAAGAAAATCATTCATGAGGATAGTGTAATTATTTTAAAAAATAACAAGCGTGCCTTTCAAGGCTTTCAGTAGACATTGAAAAGTAAAGTGATGTCTCGTTGTCTTTTTCACTAATTTATATACTTTTTTATTACCAGTATATCAAGCCGATCTAAATCTAAATGATATTCAGTTCGTTGCGTGAGATATTTATTTTGTTATAATATAACTGGTTTGTATAGTTAAAATCATTACTATCAGAGAAAGCATACGACAGTATAATTTTTCTAAACAGTTGCTTACACGTTTACACGAGTGAAAGTCGTAACAAAAACCGGAAAGATTTCTTAAAAACAATAAATGAACGTACCCCTTTCTGTTGGGATATAATAAATTATAAATGTATATGGTTGTCACTCAGTAGGGGAGTTATAAATAATATAGCTTAGTTAATTTAATTTTGTACTCTTCTAGTGATTAAATATCCATAAAATAGGAATACGTTTGTATATTAATAAAAGTTTCACGTCAATAATTAATTTATTCTGAAGTTATTATAATTACAAATTGTACTTGGATCTTATATCGTTGAGACTAATGCATTAAATAAAGAGATCGTGGAACTTTACATAAACTGTGTAATTTAAATAAGTATAATGTACAAAGTTTAAAATAATTTTGACTTTTCATTGCTGTATCATTTGAAATAAATAAGCTTTTCTTGAGTTCGGTCATATATATTAATATTCATTTTTGAAGTTTTTTTTCTTCACATGTGGTTATAAGAAAATATGAAAGCTTATTTAATTTTAGATTTATAATACGTCTACGTGTTATAAATTCATTGGTAATGAAATGGTTTTTTTTATAATCTTCTCAGGCTTTATACAGAGTGTATCACGAAATTCTCCCAAAACTTTCGTAATCTATTCTACTAGTGAAAATAATGGGGAAATTTCATATAAAAAAGTGTCCTAAAATGCTTCGTTTACGAGTTACAACTAATCGAATAAAATAGATTCTAAAACCGTATCTGCAGTAGATTTTGAAGAATTTGTGGTGAAAACTAATAAATTGGGGTAAAAAAAACCTATTTTTTATGTTTGACGTACAATAACTTCGTTAAATGGGTAATAAATACATAAAACTTTTATACAAAACCCGTAGAGAATTTAATTTTGAACAAAATGGTGGTAAGATAAGATGAATAAACCAAACAATTAGAAAAATTCGAATTTTATTTAGAAACAATACACTAAACCAAAGTGTACCAGTTTATAAAAAATGATCAAAAAAGCGACCGCCATTTTCAACCCATTTCTTGACACATTTGTGTATATGTTTTGTTGCTCATTTTAGTTACCCAGGGCTCTTCTTCAGTTGTTCAGCCATACTCATAATGCGGACAATTAATTCCTCACGCGAATGTATTTTGTTTTGTATACAGTATTTTTCATCTAACCCCAGAAGCAAAAATCTAAAGGTGTATTTATTTCTAATTGTGTATTTATTCCATATATTCTGCAGGAAGTAATATTTTATACGTATACGTAAAACGATCCTGCCCAAAATTTAACACAAAACTAAATCAGGTAGGAAATTATTAAAAAATAATAATAATTTAACACTGTTTTCATGAAATTTCTGACAAGCAGATTAATTTTTAAAAAGAAACATATTAAATAAACATTAAAATGAACTTCACATTTATGAAGATTTATTTTTTCCGAGATTTGATGTAGTCTACCGTTTATATTTTCTACTGTAAAATGTACAATTAGGTTTTTAAGAAAATACGCGTTTTAAATTTTTCAGTTTTAAATTTCAAGGGGGTATTTTTATTAATAAAATTATAACACGTTATAATAAACAAAGAAATATGCCTGTGGCATTAAGGGTTGTTACGAAACAAACAGAATCGTATACGAGGTGAGTAAAAAAAAAAGTTATCATTTTACACGACACGTTACGAACAAGGGGTATGTAGGGATCTACTGCTGCCCAGCGGCTGTCACACTATACGTAAAGAGTCGCCTGCGGTCGATCTCAACTGACCTTGACAAATGTCAACCGGGGCGCCACAAAAGGAGAAAAGGTGGATCTAGGATTTGCGGCTAACATTTTTTTAAAGGCGCTGTATATATATATATGTATACAAAAAGAAATAAAAACACCGGTTTTGCCCCTAACTTTCTGTTCTAATACTAATAATAATTTTACCAGAAAAAGCGTTAAATGACATTTTATTGTCCACACTAACAACCAATTCTACTTCCAAAAAAATACACCCTTACTCACAAATACAAAAACACAATGAACACTGACAATATAAAAGCATATAGAATTAATTCCTTTACCCGCTAAATATATTTTTTTTTAATTCTATATTACTCACCTTGATGTCCTCGTAATAAAAATACATGAAATATCTGAATTTTATATTATGTAATTAATTTATAAATTAACATAAAAAATATTAGACAAATATTTGATAAAACTGATGCAAATTCCATATTTTTCAGCTGTATGAATTGGATCCTGCCTTAAGATCTGAAATCTAGGCTTAGTAGTTTGAGATTTAAAACTATTAAATTTTGTTTTAATTAATGGTTTAGAATATTTTAGTTATATAACATTTTTTTCTTGTACTAAACTGTTTAGTAGGTCTTATAATTGTACTCTTTATTTTATTAGTTTTTTTTACTGTTTACTTTGGTAGGTGTTAATATTATTAAATTGAGTAAAACTGTGAAATCTTTTGAAGTTTTTTACGGATAAAAAGGTTTCATCAAAGTATTATTTTATTTTTAAATAAATAAAAAATAAACAAATAAATAGTAGATTATTTTATTTATTTAAAAAATAAGACAGAAAGATTTACATTTCTGTAAAAACAGAACTACTCACTTACTACGTACTTACTTACTCAAGGACTTAATAATACACTTACAACTTACTCAAGAAATGTTTTTTTTTAAAAATTAGAATTTATAACTAGATAGAAATTTGGATTGTAAATTAATCGTCAATACATAACTACGAATACTAAAAACAAATCAGAAAAGAAAACCGGAATACTGACGAATACACTACAAAAACCATTCTCTGTATTAATAAAAAAACAAAAAACAAAACATACACACACACACATATATATATATTTAAAGCTCATCAATTAACAGTAAAACTCAAAAGACCAAAGACCACCAACAACGTAGATTATGCTGATCAAAAATTTTCCTCGGAATGGCCCCCAAACCCCCTTTTAATTATCAATTTATAGAGTAAAGACATATGTTTAATTTTTTTTTTAATTATATAGTTTTTAATATTTAAAGTGAATTACAAACCTTTTAAACAATGTCAGTTGGGAAAGTTTGAAAAGGACTTTAAAATATTCGTGCAATTGCTACTTTTATACTCAGAAAATAGAAAGCAAGAGGTAAATCTTAAAAATTAAAAAAACACGACTGCCAAAAAAGAATATTGCTCTTTAATACAAGATAATTAAAGAGCGTGCAGGTGAAAATTTTGTATATAGTATTTGTATACAGAATAATTTTTTTTTCAAATTTTTAAATTTATTTAATCATATACATATGTTACCGTGAAAGACCGATATCTGGAAAATGTTGATATTCTCCGGTGAACGTCGACACATACCACATACGTAGGTGAAAGACCGAAATATTTATTATTCGGACCTTCGCCGGTATTTGTCAACAAACACAGATAAGCTCTGCGTTTGTCGACAATCGCATTTGTAAAAATATTGAATAAAATTTTCAGCATTTTATAAATTTAAAGGGTCAATCAGGATTTAACTGTATGAATGAATGATAACGACACAAATAAATGATCAGATGGTTTTGCCCTCAAATCTTTTGTAAAAATATTTTTTTTCATCTTTTACCGTCAGTGTATGCTGAATACGGTGAATTTGATTAATCGCCTCCAATGTTGGAGAGTAATATATATAATTTGTACACCTAACGTTAATTAGACGAGGTTGGAGCAAAGCGAGCGTAGGTTATGTTTGGCGTAAATTTAAACTTGCTTCGTTTTTACGAGTTTCTCGTAATCTATCTAATTTGAGATTGATATTGGGCGATTTTTTTTTAAATCTCTAGTTATCGTTTCGATCCCCACCAGAGCTTATCTGTGTTCGTCGACATGTACTGGCGAAGGTCCGAATGTATAATAATATAAGTAAATATTTCCGTCTTTCACCGACGTATTTGAATTGCGTCGATATTCACCCGAGAATATCTACATATTGACATTTTCTAATTTCGGTCTAACGGTAACATTTATATATATATATATATATATATATATATATATATATTTATATAGCTTATGACACTTCTGGTAACGTAAAAATTCCAACGCGGGGTCATACATCTAAATCGGTTCGACCGTTGAGCTGTTACAGTGGAACAAACATACATATATGCACCCTAAATTGCACATTACACTCCTTTTTGGGCAGTCGTGTAACAAGAGGGTAAGAGAGTATAGAAGGCAACCAACCATTGGTTGGATGACGAATTATAGAAAGTAGAGTATATTCTGAAGAAAAGAAACGAGAAGAAATAGTTCAGGGAAGGATAAAAGAAAAAAATATTGCATAATAAGAAAAATTTAATCGAGGAGTTTGTTAGAATGAATTGAAAAAGCAAAACTTCGATAATTTATACTATTGAATAGAATGGAAGGGTAAAGGTTATCGAAGAAACATGTTTAAATGGAGAAGGTGGAAGAATAAGGATGAAGTGGATGAGTAAATTGATGAGAAAAGGAAGGAAGGTTTATGAGGTAATGGGATGTAAACAGGAAAAATAAATCTTAAACAGAGAAATTTGGAAGAAAATAGTCGAAGCCCTTACTCGACAAAAAATAGAAAAGATAAATGATTATTTCCTTTAAATCTCTAACTTTCATGTTTTTTAAACCTTTAAATAATTCTGAAAAATTAAATTCCACAGCTGTATATTATTCTTAAAATTACATTATATAACAAATTTTCATTAGTGTGTATGAAGAAACAAAATCTATGTCATCCGGAGATTCGCCACTCACGGAAATTTTATATTTTTAATATGAAATCAATTCATTTTCATGATTTTAAACGGAATATCTAATATTCCTTAAAGCATAATTTGACTCAATGAAATATATATTAATGATTGTGAGTCTATGAGTATGTGCGCGCGCATGCGAT
Organism: Lycorma delicatula; assembly: GCF_047948215.1. Classification (NCBI taxonomy): domain Eukaryota; kingdom Metazoa; phylum Arthropoda; class Insecta; order Hemiptera; family Fulgoridae; genus Lycorma; species Lycorma delicatula. Next base: position 52,654,362 of record NC_134458.1, read on the forward strand.
ATAAAAAATTAATAATCAAATTTGTAATCGGTCCAGATTTTCAACTGATTATAACTCATTTCCACTTACAAAGACAGTCAATTTAACAAAATTTCTTTTGGATCAGTAGTATTTTTTCCAGGGTACAATAAAAAATATGAGCTGTTTATGGCTGGGCGAAACAAATTTTTAGGGATTCGGAAAGGAGGCTACGAAGAGAAAATCTAAATTAAGCTTCTGAATTCCGGTAGAAAAATGTTGTAGTGGGGATTACAGAGAAAACGGATGTCATAACGTTAAAATAATTATACAGAATGTAACGTAGAAATTGCGAGATAGTTTTGATTAATATTTCCATAAATTAAAAAAAAAATTTAATTCAGTGTTATTTTTCAGACCTCTTCATTCTTACAATTTTTTTTCTTTTTTTGTTGTTTTTTAAAGAGCGAAGCATGGAGGCGTTTCCTTTCACCAATGTCGGTAAGCGAAGCGTGCAGAAGTTTACCATAGTTCATTGTATTATATTTTTAAACGGAGCATTATTTTTATAAATAATGTTCCATAACATATCCTTCGAATGAATAGCTTTACTGAAAGAAAATCAGAATAAAACAGTACGGTAAGGGTTTAACAAAGTATTTAGTAGTTAATTATTGAAAAAAGAAAGATAGTTTAATACAACCGTGCAACGTAAATTACTGTTAAAAATTACCACCTTTTTTATAAATAACCGTAAATGATAATTTAAAATATTTATGAAACCCTGAACGCTTTAACTTCCAAAAATAATGAATCTATTTTGATTTTGGTGTATATTAACTTCTTCCCAAAAAGTTTACGGTTTCCTTTCTATATTTTCTGGGAACTCCAAAAAAGTTTTATAAGTAAAAATATATCTTTTAATTTTCCATCCTTGACTGTTCATTAGAACAAAAAATTTATAATAATAATTAAGGTAAAAAAACAATCTGTCAAACTGTATTTAAGGATGTATTTTTTACTTAATAGAAATTTTGTTAATTCTTGTTACGATTAATCTTTTGTTATGAATTCATGCTCAGGATACGTATATAATTATTTTTATCCGTAATATTATCAATAGATTTTTTTCGAATCTTTTTCTTTATAATTTTATTCGAGTGAATAAAAATGTCCCGTTTACGCTTATTTACTTTATTTTTCTTTTCTAAGAACGGTTTTCATCTTTTAAATTACACTAGTTTCATACTATGAAAAACTTAAATACAAATAGGGTTAGAAATCATATTTTTTTAAAACTGCAATTTTTTTTAAATTTAATTAGAATTAAAGTGTTAAAACCCGTTAAATATGTTATTTAATTAAACTAGTTGTAAATTTTATTAATACTTAATTTTAATCGTTTATGTATGTACATGCGTACATGTATTACACATATTAGCGACGTAGACTATATATATATATATAATTTTTTTTCTGTTAAATAAAACATTATCCCATCTTAAATTTTGAATCGATATTACCTTTATTAAAAAAATATATATTATATATTTAAACTAAAAAACGTTTTAAACAGTAGGAACTCAAGCGGAACACTAATTTTGAGGACACCTGGGGCACGCAAGGTGTCACAATCGAATTCCATCTGTCGTAAGGTTTTAAAAGATCCTATCTGCAGTTTTTACAGGCAGGAAAACATCTCGGTTTAATTTATGATTATTTTTTTCTCTCACACTCTCAATCACTTTATTTATCCCTGCATCTATCTTTCCTCTTTTTACCTCTCACTCTTTCTCTCTCACACTCGCTCTGTCACATCCATCTTTGCACAGCTTCTGTTGAACTAAAAATTCTGTTTTCTTTTTATTATTATTATTATTACTACTACTACTGTTATTACGCTAAAGGCATTTTTTAAAAGTCATAACCCATCCTTTTAGTAATATCATTAAAAGAAGTTTAAAATGTGTAGAAAAATTACAAACTGGATATTTGTTTACAGTAAAAATTTTACAGAGTAGAAAATAAAGTCCTGTCCTTACGTTAAATTTCCATAGATTCGTTTATCTTTTCATTAAAAGCTATTCGATCATGACTTATTTTGTATTGTTAATCAGATACTATAAAAAAAAATGTATTAGTGATTTATCAAAAGATGCACTTTGTTGTTCATTAATTTGATATCTTTCTAAACGTTGACATTTAATCAAGGTAAAATGCACATCATTTACCGTTGAATTTTCCTTCTCTTCTATGTTATTTTTGGTTACATTTAAATAAAAAAATTCAGGTTCTCCTTTTTTTGAGGTGAAGTATTCCTGAATGTCTAAACGTCTATAATGAACAAATAATTATTTAAACTACAATTTTTATTGGACAGACGATTATAGGCAGTTATTCAACTATATAATCAAACAATGATAGCATTTAGGGAAATGGCAATACATCTAATCAGTAAATAGCAACCGACGCGTCTTTCAAATCGACCTACTTCTAGAAAATGTAAAATCAAACTAAAACTTTAAGAAGATAGGAAGCCCCATTCTTTCCTTTCTATAAACTCCATCTCTCGATTTCTATTCATATTACAATAGTTTAATTTAAAGTGATCGTTTTGTTTAAAAAAAACTGGTTCCCTTGAGCCATGGATATATTTAACGATGATTGTGAATAAGAAAAATTGTAGAGGTGTATTAATTCTATAATAGTTGTGCGTTACGGTTAATAGATCAATCAGTAATCAGAGGCGTACGCTTCCGAGTCTGAAAGTAACCGGTTCTTCTATATATGTATGTATATACTTCATTTTTACTCTCCTTTAGTTCTTCGTAGGCTCTATATAGCGATTAACGATATCATTAGAAAGGTTGCAGCAAGTTTTAGGGAGATGACAATATTTACAAGCAAACTAAGTGGTAATATGTTTATATATATATATATAATACATAGCCTAAAACAAAATACATTATGTAAAACACCGTTGTTAACAAAACTGTCATGAATATATCATATAATAATTATAAACAAGAAATGGTGTATTATTTAATATAACATTTATGAAACAATTACCTATTACCGATCACTAATTCAAAAACCTATTACTAATTCATAAATTTACAACGACTTTTTTATGTTTCGCTTACAGCGGATACACGTTATATATTATACTAATAATTGTTGCATCGATTAGTTAGCAAAAACAACGTACTACAATTAACGTACATTTACTTTATTAAAATGTAACAGTTTATGAAGGTCCTTATGTAAAATACCCGGGAAAATAACAAAATAAATTGTTTTTAAATTATTTTTCTTTATAATTAAAAATAAGCAAACTATTATCATAAAATGTATATCTCGAAGTTTAAGTATTTTAAATTCTATCGTACTTAATATGAAGATGATTCATAAATAACCGGTATCCTGCAGAATGAAGGAAGAAAATTTTACGACTTCCTACAGATGGAAAACTAAATTAGTTCCAATATATTTACAAAAATGATTCTATGTGTATCTGAAATTAATTAAACATCCATCAGAAGGACTTCATATCGAAGCATTTTGTTCTTACTCCAGCAGTTCATTAAAATTAAAACTACCCGTACTTTTATAAAAAAAAAAAAAAACAATAAAAAAATTAAAAAAATTATTTCATAAATGAATTATACACACGCGTTCGAATTTACTGTACTGGACAAGTTTGGACTGTACAAAGATAAAATTGATTTTTTTAAAGTGAGCATTTTTTGTAAAATTCTATTTTCATGATTACACGGCATATCATTGCTTGTGGTTCGGTAAAAAAAGATCCTTAATATAATTATATAAATTAACTAACGTATTTAGGTTAAAATTAAGCAATATGTTTAGTTCTGATTTCAATACTTTTTCTTTTACGTATAAAAGTAAGTTTTACAAAATTATAAAATAAAAATCCCTTTTAAATAAAAAACGCTTCTTACTTTGATAGCAATAAACTGCTTCTTTTCTATGATTAATTCACCACAATTGAACCGCATGGGGCGTTACGTTCCCGGCTTGTTATATGACATATGTTGCCTGTGACAACTGCCCAGACCGACCTAGATTCAAACAAAGATTCTTCCCGATGTAATCCAGAAACGCTAAAACTCCACCACGTAGATCGTAAGGATTTTTCAAGGGGAAATCTTAATTTCTTAAAACTTTTTTCAAATTAAATATCATACCTAAAGCCTATTTTGATAAAAGACCAAAATATTGTCTGTATGAAATATTGTTTTCTTATTCCAGTTGGCATTTCGTTTGTTTTTCCTTTAAATACGGTAATGCAATTTTAACCTTCAATAAAATACCTCATATTCCAAATATTGCTGAAAAAATATACAAATAGAATAATTTTTTCAATAAAATAAAAAAGACTTCAAAAATAAACGCAATATTTTTTACAAATTAGACTTTTAATTTCAACTTTTAGAAGTCTGACATATAAAAAACGACTAAAAATTATTAACACTTAATAATTTAAACCCGACTTCAAAAAGTTGAAATTTATAAAATAATTGAAAAAAAAATTTTTTTTACTTTTGGACAGCTATTTTTAAAGCTGATTTTATAATCATTATTTTTAAATTAATGTAAATTAGTTTTATTTAAAATATGGATAAATTAAAAAAAACACTTCCCACAAAAATAAATTGTTCCTAAATGATCTGCTTTTTTATAAAAATAACAGAATGGAATTTACATAAATAGCTCAAATATTATGCTATGAAGCTTGAATTAGGTCTCTGGAATTCGGGAATATGCATTGTTATTTTATCAGAATTCTTTCAATTAACTTTCCAGAATTTTCGCGTGAAAATAGTTGGAATATCATAATAACTTCGGGCTCTCTCTCTCTTTATCTATCTCTCTCTCACTCTGTGTACAAATATATATAATTTACAGCAGGGCTATAGGAGAAACTTCCTATGAAAATTTAAAAAAGTAAATCATGGAAATAATTCTATTTAGTGGATAGAAAGCTTGAAACATACATAAAGTTTAAATTGAGATCTCTTCAATTTTAAGTCCATAAAAAAATATCGGAATAAGTAAAACTATCTTTAGATAACACGTTTTTTTAAAAATAATCTGCAGATGTAATCAATTGTTTTCTGAACACATAAAAAAAGACAGTATTTATATACCAACGCTAAAAAAAAATACGTCATTCACACAAGCTTTGTAAACGTGGCAAAAAAACAACAGATAAGCTGTAGTGATACGTATGAAAACCTTTTTATTCTCGAAATAATTATACAATATCTTACGTTTATGCTTATCCAAACTGCACATTTTATATTTTCTAACTTTGTTATATAAATACTCTTAATGAAAGATATAAAAAAAACCTTTATTTAATTTTTTTTGTTAGCTTAATAACAGAGTAAAACAAAAAAAGTATAGATTTTTTTAAATATTTTATCGTCAAATTTGAAAGAAAATTAATATTGTGTTAGGTTTGATACTAAATTAATTTATTTTATGTAATTTACTAGAATAAATCAGATTTTTATTCATTTTTAATATGTACAGAAATATTTACTAGTCTGTCCTATATACTTACGTAGAGATGTGGGTTTACCAGAAATCCTCTCGGCCAAAAACTGGATTTTTGTACAGCCACCGGTTAGAAAACTAAGTTATCGGAGAGATCTATAAGCACAGCCGGTCGACACAGTAAGGTGTCGGTAAGTAAACGGTTTTCCATAACCTTAGCACGGATCCGTTTGACATCTAGACAAAACTCCCGAGGATAAAGGGATGAATCGAAAGAGAAACGAGAGTGTAGTGAGAATCTATCCGTATAGGTGGCCTCTGTACGATAGATATACTATAAATAGAGTCTCTCTACACGAAACAAATAACCGTGCTTAGAAAAAGTGTTCTCAGTCAACCGAGGATAATCCATCCTACCCACAAATCCTTGGTAGATACTAATTATTTTTACGCAGTATGGAAACGGCATATAATGATCGATGATTTCAGTTCGACGATTCAAATATATCCTGTAATAAATTTATGTTTCCTCCAAATAATTTAAAGCCAAATCTGAACCGGTCTTATAGATTATTAAAGTCGATTGTTAAGTAAAACTAATTTGGTTTTTTCTGTAATATATATATATATATATATATATATAGATCCAGATTTCTTAAATATAAATTGATCTCACGTGATCACGTTTTTGTATACAGTTCCTTAACAATAAGTAATTTTAATAATTATCTAACTGCGAACACTTGCTCGAATTATTTTTTACTTGGCTTTCACCCTTCTTCCCAGCCCAAATATCCTAACATATGAATAAAACTGAAGCACTTACCTGAAGAAGTCGTTTCTGCAGAAGATCTTGCCTTCACGACTGAAACATTTATCTGTTAGATTGCTATTACAATCACAACATCTGACGCAATCCGCGTGCCAGGTCCTATCCAGCACGTTCAGCAGAAATTTGTCCAATATTGGCTTCTCACAACCGGCACAAGCGATGATCATTGTGGCGGCGGAGGACGCTGCACCCGGAGCACGACCTGAAGCACAAAAGAAATGAAAAATTATGAAAAATAAAATATATTATATTGTCTATAGTAAATTTAATAAGTCTGTATTGTTCATCTCTTACATAAATTGAATGTTTTTCACGTATTTAAATTAGTACGGTCTGATTTATTACCCAATAATAACAATATTTTCACTTTGACGCGTTAATCAATGACGCATTGACTAACTAATAATTATTTAACTCGATACAATACAAAAGGTAATAACTCTTTTTTCCAACTAAATAGGCAAGTAACTTACAAGCTACTGCGCTTGTAAAATGTATTGAGCGTATCTTTCGAACACACTGAAAAGACAAGTCTATCAATTTTAGTAGACTTAAAAGTTCTAATAACTAAATTTATATACATTAGACACATAAGTAACAAAACATGTCAACGAAGCGTTAGAAATATATAGAAAATAATCAATTACATTTATCTCCAATGAATTACATAGTCCGTAATAGAAATTACGATTTCATACCATATTCCTATTAGAAGTAATCTCAAGTAATATCTAATTATATTTACCTAGCAATTAGTGGTATCTTTTCTTAACGTAAAGGCATTTTTTTTTTAACTACTGTGTTTGTAATAAATTGTTTAATAATACTAAATAAGAAAGAAGTAAGGCGATAAAAATAATTTTACAAGGTAGGAGGAAATTTCATGCAGAATAAAAGTTTACTAGTATAAAAAAGAAATAAATTATAAATTAGGAATTATGAAAGCAGATTATTTAATAATAACTGAAAGCTTGAACTACGAATTATGGCCTTATTTTCCGTATGTTACTGAATGATCTTAAAATATGGATTATCAATAAAGATAAATGAATAAAAATCTTTATCTAATTTTTTGAATATATATCGACGAACAGAACGATACCAATTACGTACAAATTTATTGAAAAAAAAAAAACAGGATAAAAAAATTACGATTATTATAAATTTTTTTAAAATTTCAAGCGAAAACAATTAACCAGAAATATAATATTTTACTAAAATAAAGAAATATATTATTTATAATTGCTACAAAACACAAATAATAATTTTGTCGCTGTTAAGAGAAAATTAATTTTACTGAAACTTAATGTTGGCTCAAAGAAACTCTTAGTCTTGGTAAAGTCGATAGAATTTCTTTACGGGAATAAAAAATACGAAGTAGAGAGACTAAGAAAGCAAATATTAGTGTCTTTTGAAAAGTGTTGTTAAAGAAGAGTATAGAAAAAATGAATAAGTTGGAAAAGTACGAAATGAAGAGATTTTAAAACCAATTGGTAAAGAGAAGTTTTTGGCAAAATTTAATAAAATAATAAGGTCGAGCGAGTATTAAATTATCCAGAGATACTGGATATAATTATAAAAGTAAGTGTTGACGTTAAAAATAGTAAACGAAGGTAAACATCTATATATATACGCCCAAATAATTGAGGATATTTGAATGAACTTATTTATGTTAAGAGATTATCGAAAATTATAAATAAATGGAAAATTGCATCGAACCAGACAGATGACAGTGGATAAAGTGTGAGATGACCGTGGATAGTGTTTTATACGTTAGAAAACGTATAAAGAAGAAAAAATAAATTTTACATTACGGTACGAGTATTTGTTATATCTACATAAAGAATTAGTCTTTTAAAATAACCCTAAGAAAATCACTATCATTAATACTGAAGCCTTAACGAAATAAATCTCGTTGAAACACTATAGGCACAATTTATTTCTTACAATTTGATTTCATAATAATAAAAAAACAGTAAATTCAGTGTAAGGGGAAAAGAGAAAGACAGAGTGAGGAGAAGTGACAAAGAAACCGTACAGGAGGGTAAGAAATCGTGTTAAAAGAGTGCAGCCGTGAATAATCAGGCATGAGGCACAAAGTTAATGCACGAATGGACCTATGTTTTGTGACAGAAATAGTTGTCGAGTTTTTAGTGGTCGCTCTTGTTTTTGCTAGCCACTGCCACGCGTAACCAATCTGAATTGCTCTGCCGCACACCAACGCCCGCTACAGTTAGATCATGCCGCGCAATTCTTAAGACCATTTAATGCTACAGCAATAAGTATCTCATCACTTAAAATACTCTACACTATTTTGTTTTTAATATTATTTTTATTATAAGTTAATTCATCGTATCGTATATATTTAACATTATTCAAAATAGGAAAAAAGGACTTAATTTAATTACTTTCTCACACTTTTTTTTAATTGTAATTCTTAGTAGTTATGTATCTATATACTAGCAGACCTGTCGCGGCTTTGCCCGTGCTACATGGTTACTTGCGTTTCTTGTCGTGGTCAGGGGATGTTTAGCCGATCAGGACTCGCTTTACTCCACCCTTCCCGTCTAGCAAGGGGCCTCTACCCCCGGACCCACCTGTGTTCATTGAACTCATGCTTATGAGAATAATAACGATAAATAAAAATTAAGCCTGCTCAGTTTATAAAAACTATCAGTGTATTGTAATTTCTTTAGAGCAACAGTTTGGTCAGTACAGGACCCGAAATTTTGAGTGATGTAAGAATGTGGGTTTCAAAACAATCATAAAAATATTACTTATAACTGATTACCGGTCCTTCGTACGGGTAAAAATATTTTTTTACCGATTCTTAGCGTTACCCCACAAACAGCATCAGCAGGTGACCGTACTTCGTTTCTCTTCTTTTTTTTTAATGTTTAAATTATTTTAATTTTATGTTTTTTAGCCAAGTAATCTGAGGAAGGTGAAGCCAGTCGCGTCGCACATTCAGTAACAGTGGGTGTGTTGGTTGAGCCGTCGCGCCATACACCGTCGCACCCCTTAAAATAAATCGAAATTCAAAAAACCAAAAAATTGTTTTTAAATATTTATCTGAAGAATATTTCCCAGTCTCAATCTACTGAATAACTCGTTTAGTGTTGTCGGAAATAGGGAAAATTTGCAAGCATTGTTCTAATTTTTATACTTTTCTTCACTACTATCAAGGTTGAATTTCGAAAAATCTAGAAATTGGTTGTCTAAAACTCAAGTTATAGATTTTTTGAATTCGATCTTAAACGGGGTGAATACAGGTAAAAAATTTTCAAAAAATAATTGAAAACTTCCACCATTTCACACTGTACTAAACGAGATATTCACTTGATTTGAGCTCGCAAATACTCTTCAGATAAATACCTAAAAACAATTTTCGGGATTTTTGAATTTTAATATTTTATAAAAGATAAAAACGCAAAAAAACATAAATTTTTTTTTACCGTTTTATGCTACTGCTATTGAATCAGTCTTTTTAAGATTTGGTAACACTGTGATGGTAATTTATGATTGTAATTCTGATTATCTATTTCGCGAGCGAAGCCGAGATGGAAAATCTAAAAACCAATCAGTAGGCTCTGTACTGACCAAACTGTCGTTCTGAAAAAATTGCAATATGCTGACAGTTTTTAAAAATTGAACAGACTTTAATTTTTATTCCTCATTATTACTCTCATAAACATGAGTTTAATGAACGCCTGGAGGGGTCCAAGGGACAGAACCTCTTGCTAGACAGGATGGGCGAGAGTAGCGAGTCCTGACTGGTTAAACATCCCTTGACCGCTGATTGGCGAAGCGACTACGGGGATGCTAGTCTCTCTCTCTCTCTCTCTCTCTCCCTGTTTTTTTTGTGCGCGCGCTTGTGTATGTAGTGGTTTTTAATAATTTTCCCAGCTAAAATTTTGTAAACAATTTTTCCTTTGTGAAATACGGTTTATTTCAAAGGATATACCTGTAGAGTATATAAGTAACTGTTTGTCCCATTCATTTCCTCCTCTCATTCTGGATTAAAACAAACATATAGAGCCTAACCGCTTTTTAAATTCTTTTCACTTACTAAATTTTTTTCATTTATTCTTTTAATTTTCTTGCTCGATATCACACGTTAATTCTTCGTCGGTCTACCAAGTTCTCTTGTATCTTCAGTGTTCTTGCTAGTAAAAATTATCCTGCCTTTGTTTATTCGTTCATTTAAACCGTATAAACACACAATCCTAGTTCATTTGTTGTCTCAGCCTTTCATCACTAATATTTTTTTCTTCTTCCATACCTTCTTTAATTTACATATTTCTTGTACGATCCCGTTCATAATTATTTTTCCAATATACGATTAGGAATCGTAAATCTCCTAGTGTAAGGCTTACCTTTATTTTTATTCATAATATTTAGTTACTAAAAATTCTAGGTTTTTAAAATCGAATAGAATATTTTTTTAACGTAACGGTAAGTAATCGTTTAAATAATAATACGGACCGATGTAACTAAGATACAAAAAGAACACTTCTTAAATTCTTAAATATTAAAGTTAGACGAAATTACAGGAGAATAATTACAAAAACAAACAGTTGTACTTACGGTTATTAAAAAAAGAAAAACCAATCGTAAGTAGTAGTTACCCAAGTCCGAATAGAGAGTTTAAGTCGTTTATACTATTTTAAAATAACTTCAAGCTTCGACTTGAACTGCCTAAAGTTACGTTTGTTAATTTTTCAGCTATCCAATATATATATGAAAAAACGTTCTTTTCGTAGTGTTACATAAGTACGGCTATTAATTTTGTAAGTATAGTTATAATTCACCAATTGCACCTGTATCTACCGATAATGATTTTTTACAGTAGAAATGTACATTTAGTTTTAATTTTATTTTTTGAACAGTCTTTGAAGAGACTTTTATGAGCGATTTATACATAAAAATAACAATAAACAATCGAAACCAAAGTTTCTCGATTATTTAAATATTACATAATATTAAAAACTCAATTTTATGTTTTAAATTACGCTATTAAATATCCGCATACCGAAATCCTTTTTAGTTTATAATTTTTTTTTTTAATTTAAAGGATATTTTTTCTCAGACAGGACAGAGACTGAGAGAATTTATGAACGTTTCTCGTTGTATATCTTATAGGAGAACAGTAATGACTTTTGATTTCATGCAAACGCGAATCCACAACATTAAATAAGAAAATATATAAACCGTACGTAAATATTACTGAATTAAATTTACTTTACAAAAAACAATTAATAATTTTACCGAGTTAAATATAACTCGTTTTTAAAAGATTGTTTTGCATTACTTGTATAGATATTGTATGTTAAAACTGGGATTTTATAATGTAAAAAGTGATATACTTTTAAATTTCCTATATTGAAAAGAGTCAGCGAGTGTGTGTGTGTGTGTGTGTGTGTGCTCGCGCGCGCGCCCGCGCGAACACATACATGCAAAATATTATGTATTAATACATTGTCTCATTGATAACATTAAAAATTTAGAAACCGGATGTGTTTATTAGTATTATTTTTTTTCTTCTTAAGTTAAAGATAACTATAGTCGGGCACTTAAATAATCAAAAAGTTATTCAAAACAAATACATACTAAAGAATATATAAACTCAATTGTTGAATCATCATGATACCTTTTCACTCTTTGCTTGCTTTCGCTCTTTGCTCTTTCTTCTTTTTATATTAAAAGAACTTTTTTTTTTCAATAACTAATATCTAGATTTATTTTAATTTTCATCTACTTTAATAAATTAATTAAATGGATTGGAATAAATTATTAAAAAATAGAAAATAATGTAGTTTTCCATAGTTAAAATTTTAACAGGCTTAGTAGAATATAAAATGAAGTATATACAAAGGGAATTTTCAGAGTTGTTAACTACACAAACGTTTCACTTGTTATATGTATTACCATTCATTATTAATAAGGAACATCTGTCAGGTGAACAATTTAATGTTGGAAACCTCATTTTGTACTATCGTTCGTTTAAATAATAGATAATTAATTCGGTAAATTTTGTATATCTGCCAATTTTTTTTTCTCTTTTTGCTATATTGATTAAAAAAGGTATAAATTATATTATGAGGCTAATATTATTAAACTAAAAATATACTACTTGTTTGTAACTCTAATTAATAAACATAAATATGTACGAGTAGTTTTGTTTGTGTTGTTACTTATAAATACATTTTTAATTTGCAGCATAGCTGCAAATTTAGCTATGCTGCAAAAAGAAAAGTATGGTAATCGGTAAAAAAATGGAGTATGAGTTTTTTGTATTTCTCAAAATTTTATGACCCAGGAATAAAAAAAAAAAGTAGTAGGGAGGTAATATTCGTCGTACTTACGTTTGTACTCGTGTTGGCATGTTTGATGCTTAATAACTTTTGACTGGATAAACCGAATTTGATGAAATTTTGTACAGTGATTCATGAGGCAATTTGTTGCTAAAAATTTTGGGGATCAACACCTTCAGGGGGAGGGGAAAATAGTTTTTTGGGATCAATTTTCTAAAAATTTTCCAAACGTAACCTGAAAGCTAAGTATAAAACAAAGCTTAGTATATGCAATCGTGCTTATCTTACCATTTTTTTTTAAATTCCACAAAATTCCCCTTTCCGAGATGATCCAAAAAAGTTATTTTTTATTTATTACCTATTTTTTTGTCTTGAAACGTCTTTAAAATCACACCGAAACACACGGGTACCAGAGCAGGAATTTGTAGCGTAACGAAAAGGTCTAATATTGTCCTGCCTTGATAACTCCCTAACTATTAATCTCAGAGGTGTAAATGCGGTGTCATTCTGCAAATTACATGGTCATCTCTTCGATGCAATTTTGATTTTACGTTACTGGCCAATACTGCCGCTCTCGCTCATTTCCATTCAGTGTAGCTCACGAGAAACGTGATAGTGCGGTGATTCGTGTGTTTGTGTTTAGAGATTGTCGACGTAGATCGATTTAAGTAATAATAAGTGTATTTTGGACGATATTTATGTATAAAAAATTAAAGTAAACATGTAAAAACTATAAAAATTCGATATATCAACCTCAGCCCGCGCAAAAGCCGGCCGGAAATATAAATTACGCATATCGTTGGAAAGGGGAGGTTATAGGCCACCACACACAAGTACCCCAATGTCCTGTACTGAGCGAGCGAGACTGTTTTGGGAGCGTCGCAAAGCTGTCACGGCGCGCTCAGTAAACGACGCCGACGGCGCGAGCACCTCTAACGCTGCTTATTATGACTTAACGTCTCTTACTTCTCATATCACTGACCGATGATGAACAAAATTGTCATCGAATATTATTCGAAATAAATATCATATACCATTTAGTGTCTGTTTTATGTTAAAAGTAAACTTAGTACGCAGTCAATGTCTCGTTTTTATTTCAATCCGATGCACTAAAAGTGACTCGCTAACATACAGACCGACCAAATTGTCCGTAGACTTGATCAAATGAAGGAACTAGAACTTTCCGTTGCAGACTTTTAGTTTTGTTAAAAAAATACGATGACGGCTCTGCCATTTAACTCTACAGATAAGTTGGTCGGTCTGTAGCTCGGAGGAACTTCATCCAAGGTCTGTAACGTTTCACGTTAAACCAACGGCCGTGCGCCCCGACACAGCCCCACCCGATTTTTTAACCAAATTTTATGTTTCTGTAGGCATAGTAGTAGTGCAAATGACCCAGAAAAAATACTTCCGGGGCAATATTAGGAGTGAGGGAGCCGATCAAAGTTTTAAAACATCGATTATATTATTTTTTTTAAAAACCTTTTTGTATTAAAGATGTATTATGTTTTTGTTATGATAAATTCACAATGTAAACTTAAAGGTTATTTGTGACAATAAAATATAGAAATTTTGTAACGTTTGATAGTTGTCAAGCCTGATCGAAGTTTAAATCGATTGAAAGGCTCAGACCATTTTGACGCGTAAAGAACGGAATTTTTTATCTTATGAGAGAAGTTTATCGTTACGTAGCTTTAAAATTTCATATTTCTAATTGTATTAATGTTTGAAAGTTCTTCAAAGTTATACTTTTACGTCATGAGTTATAATGTAAAAGATTATTATTATAAAAATGCTATGATTAGAGATGTGGGAAAATTGATAAAATAAAATATAAAATAGGATGTTTTATTTTCTTTTTACTCAACTTTTACATTTTCTTAACAAAATTTTTACCTACTCTTATTTTTACGCAGTAAAAGTTAAAAATAATTTAAATTTTTGCAATCGTTTTCACCTTTTATTATTACATTCCATTTTGAATTCATTCATAAAAAATTAAACCTTGCAAAATTACCTATAATTTAACTAAACCATAATAATATTTTACCTTTTAATTAGTTCGTTTTTTTTTAATATTTGGAAACTGCTGTATAATAGAAAATAGTATAAATATTTTGCTACTATTTATATCATTTTAGCAGTACAGTAGTACAATTTATATAAAAGTACTTCAATTTTCCGGATTTACACAAGTTTATCGGTTCTTCATTAATTTTGTTAGTCTTATTTTATAAAATGCAAGTAGTTAAAAATTTCAAAATTTTGCGTTACACTCGATAATCTTTGGACATCTCTATGTAAATCAAGGATTTGATATGTTTATTTTTGTATATATATATATATATATATATATATTTTTTTTTTTTTTTTTTATTACTTTTTATGAAGTCTTTCGTTTTTCATACGGGCAAAAAGTAAAAATGACGTCCGAAATTTATTATTTTAAACTGAATAAATTTGATTATGAATTTTATACTAGTATTTATGTTTTGATATAGCTGATGATGGTTATGATGAAACGGGAAGCGGTAAAAGTTGACGTGAATTTTTAAAAAAAAAATATATACTGGAAAGATATAGACGTATTTTTTTCTGTCTGTCTCTAATGTTGTCCAGTTTAACATGATAATGACAAACGGACAAGTCAGTGACCGTTTTATATAAGCTATGATGTGTATAGCCACTGGAACTTGAAGTTGTAAATTAGAATGCGGCTGTCTTTTTCATTCATTTAAAAAAAAGGGAAGCGTTATTAGCCATCAAAAGGAAATGGTTTATAACAGTCTTGTAAAATATTGTTGATTTCAGATTTCCAATGTAAATTATATGATACGATAAAAAGTTTTTACCCTGACTGAATCGGCGTTTGGTCACTAAATATTTTAGGTTACTGTATGCAGTTTTTTATCCCTGACGAATAAACAAATATATTATTTTTCCGCATGATTATTATTAGATAAAAGTTTTTATTCGGCGATGATTGTAAGCGTCTAAAAATAACGTAATGTGATTGGAATTAAGATGGTTTTGTTACGAAATGTTAATTAAAGTTACGTGAATTAATTAAATCCGTATTTTGTTATATAAAATAAATAATTTTTATTTTATTCTATATAAATTCTCGTTTAGGGGAACATGTCTTGACGTTAGGTAATCCTCTAGATGAACCCAAATTAATAGTAATGTGACCAATTTAATTTTTTTTTCAAAAACTTGAATTTATATATTCATGATATACAGTATTTTAAAGACTGAAAATGTTTTTAAAATCGACTATTGCCCACATTATTTCAAAATGAAAATGATAGTTAAAAAGACCTTATCTGTATCCGAAAAAGTTTTAACTATGTTATTTTTATCAGAGACTGCTACTAAGGAGGACTAAGTGTCCGGAGTCGTGGGATGTGGCGCAGGAATATAAAACTATCCTCCTATGAAAAAAAATAGTTTTTAAAAGAAAAGATAAAATTATATACTATTGTTAAAAATAGGAAAAAACCAGTTCATAAAGCTTTTTAAGCTATACTGAAATGTGTGTCATATTTCCCTCTGATAATTAAAATTTTCCTTTTAATTCTTGCCTGAAAATACTTCGAATATCAGAATTATATCAAGTTATATGACATTACACTACAACAATTCTGGTTTTTTATGCAATTATAACGATAAAAAATTAAAAATATGCATGTGGGAAAACTTTTCATCGGGACCATCAAAGTAAAATTTATGTACTAAAAAAAACAGCATTATTGAAATCAATCCATTTAGTAATCACGGCCTGAACATACGCTTAAAAACATAACATACGGGTCGAATTGAGAACCTCTCTCTCTCTTTTGAAGTCAGTTAAACATTTTTAAGTACATTATGAATAATAAGATCAAATGAAAAAGATTCTTTAAAAAGTTTCTTTAAGGAAAAGAATTTCAGGGAAATATGACTTACTTTACCAAAATATTTCGATTTACTTTATATGTCTAAATTCTATCAATATCATTCCTGATCGTGACACTCACCGTGTCATTCTTGCTTGCAGCACGAAGATCATAAGACCGAACGAATAAAAAATTTAACATGTGCGAACAATTTTTTACTATTTATCGAAGTAAAATTTTATTTTCATAAATCATTAAAAATTATATAACGAACGTTACGAATACTAAACGCATTAATAAAAATTTGCTTTACATAATACGATAAATAAATGACGTTTTTACAAATCAATGGATAAAATTATTATTCATAAAATTAGAGGTGATAAATAATAATAATAATTATTATTATTATCTTCCATTAAATTTCTTTTAATTTCTACCGAACACAGAATTGAATAAGTTCTATTTTTTCAATTATCAGTTTCTGATTTATGTCATCTAAAGAACAGTGCTGGAAATAAAATCATTGCAATTATAAATGCATGTTAATCCATTAAGATGTTTTTTTATTGTTTTCGTGTAACTGATTAGATCTTCTTAATTTAATTTTTTAAGTATTAAAAACTTTAATCATATTCTAATAAACTCAAAAAAATTAAATTAAAAAAATAATTGTAGTTATCGTAGTTTATTTTCAATAATTTTCTTGTTAAATATCAGTGAAAAACAGAATTTATTTCAAAAGAATACATTCCTTTTTCTTTTCAGTAGAAAAACTACTGAATATACAATATTTGCATACATGTTCTTCTTATGGTATAAGTACACATTTGAAAGGAATTTTTGCAATTCTAAGTTTAAAGGGTTAAAATGGAGTAACAATGAAATTTACCATTTTTTTATTTCTCGATAACAAACGTAGATATCAACTTGATTTTTTTGTGTGTGTAATCTTCATGTAAATATCTAAAAACAAATTTCTAGATTTCCCAAAATTTAATCTTGAAGGAGGAGAAGAAAAGTAAAAAAAAATTGAACAATGATAGCAATTTTTCCCCGTTTTCAACTATTCAGCAAATTTGGGCTTGCAAATACTCTTCAGATAAATATCTTAAACCATTTTCGGGTGTTTGTGAATTTCGATTTTTTAACGGTTGCGACGGTGTTCGTCACAGCGATTCAACCAACACATCTACAACCACTGTTACTATACTCGTACGTACCATAGGATTGGACTTTACCTTCATCCGGTTACTTGACTAAAAATCATTAAATAAGAGAAATTGACTTTGATCGGAAACGTAAGTAAAGCTAAAACGCGGGTGAAGCCGTGACAAGGATGGTAGTATATATACATATATATATATATATATATATATATATATATTGGGTGGTAATACTAAATCATAAGTATTTTTAAATTAAGGTTTTCATTAATTTTAGGATTCAAATATAAATAATTTTCTCACCAAATTAATATTTCTATCTCTCATTTTCTTAACCGTATTACACAGTAATATAAATTAATCACCTTCCTTTTACCTATGAGATACGGGGAATCTCAAGAGGTGTATTAACAGATTAATTCAACCTCATTATTCTCAAAGCTTAATAACCTTTGAAATTAAGTTTAAAAAAAATAGTTAGTATTTTTTTTCTATTAATACTAGTCCCTCCTGTATTTCTTTCAGCTGTGCTTTCATGGAAAGCATTTTAGGTGTAGAAGACACTTCTAAAACATTAATGTTCGCTAGATTTTGTAAACAGTGAAGGTTTCAGTTTTTTTGCGCCGAATATTAGCTAAATTTCAGTCCTGTCTTTTATTAAGCGATTAAATTCCGCTCAATGAACCAATACACTCCTCATCTCCTGCAAAAAATAACCATCTTGAGCAGTGGCGGCTCGCATATAGGCACTGTGGAACTGCAGCACCCCCTATTTCAACTTGATATTATCGATAACATTTAATATAATGAATCCTTTTTTCTTTATACTCGTGTAATATATAATCGTTAAGCGTAATGCCAGCAGCCGTCCCTCAGTTTATGAAAAAATACAAAACATTTTGCATGGAACTGTGCGCTCCACAGTAGTGTTTGACTTGTGCACATGCGGACATAGGAAGCTGTACGCGAGGCTGCGAGGGGGGGAGAGCACTGTCGCTCCCGCAGTGCCACTATGGCGTACTGTAGAAGGTAGTTCTTTTTTATTCCGCGCGTGGATGGAACGTTCCTTGTTCGTTCCCTTTTCTAGTTTAGTCGGTAGAAGGAATATGAAAGCGGTTTAGTTGATTTTTTTCAGAAGATTGCGGAAAGCAAGGGCTCTTTGATTGCCACATCTGTCCAAAAATACGCTGGAAGGGCGAAAGAGAAGGTAATTAGTAAATACTAATTATGTATTTGTTTGTGTGTACATAGAAATTTGAATTAAGCACCACTGGACTATAGTGTTTTTAAGCGGATATTCTATTAAATTATTATCTAATAATACTAAAAAATATTATCTTTACTGACATATTATTATTTAATCGGTTAAACCGAATACGGTTTTTAAGTACAATGTGCTTCAAAACCGTTTACCGTATTCTTGAATGTGATAAAGTGTAGAATTAGATTATTACCCTGCTTACAGCTATTCTATTTGATTCATATTTTTCCGGTTCTTTTATTTAACAGAAAACTTTAACCATGGCCTTGAAAAGGCCAAAAAAAAATTTTCTGGAGCAGCACCTTCAATAATTTTAGCTACGAGCCGCTACTGCTCTTGAGATTAATTATTTCGGGAATAATTTGTTCATCGTGTCAGATCACCTACTATTATTTGTTTTAGTAAATAACAAATAAATAATATTTAACATATTATTTAAGTAAGATTAATTTTATATTCCTTAGGTAACATAATGACATTAAACACGACTTAAAAAGATACCGATCAGTTATATTTCAGAAAAATTAATTGTTTTTCGAAACAATCCTTTGTGTGTTAATAGTTAAATGAGAATCTTTTCAAGGGATTAACTTAAGAAATTTTGTTATAATCTTTCCTCATCGTATCAAGAATTCTTTATTCCAGCTTTTTTTTTAGTCTGGCCGCCGGAAGTACAATCAGTGGCATATGCCGATGATTTGGCTGTAGTAATGGCGGCGAAGGAGCTGGAAAAGGTGGCGGGAATAGCTACGAGGACCGTTGAGAAGATCAAATCATGGCTTCAGACGGAGGGGCTGCAACAGTCATCTAAGAAAACTGAAATTGTAGCGATGACGGGGACAGCGAATACCCCCTTTTTCTGTCCATGTCGATGGAGAAATGATCGCCCCAAAGGAAGCGGCAAAATACTTGGGATTGTAGCTCCATAGATCAAAGGGTTTCTCATTTCACGTGCAGCAAGTGGCCATGAAGGCGGAAAAAATGTCCTCGGTATTGCTAAGGCTTATGGCCAATGCCGGGGGTCCTAAGACGATTAAGCGCAGAATGCTGGCGTCTACCGTGGTATCGATGATTTTTTACGCGGCACCGGTATGGTGGGAGGCCTTTGGAGCGGTGAAAAATGCCCGGAGATTGAACGACATATATAGGAGGCTGGCGATAAGAGTTACGCCGCTCTACGGGACGGTATCATTGGATGCCTCACTGGTAGTGGCTGGTATGCCGCCGTTGGACCTGCTTACCAAAGAAAAAAGAGATAGATAGCCACAGATGGTAGAGAGGGGGCGAGGGGCCGCTTGCTGGCTGACCGGCAGGAAAGGTGGCGGAGTGCGAAGGAGGTACACTGGACCTACACTTTGATCCCAGAGGTGGCTGCTTGGGTCAATAGACTGCATGGAGAGGTGGACTTCTGGACGGCTCAATGGTTGTCGGGATATGGGATCTACCTCTGCAAAATCGGAAAGAGGCGCACAGAACTGTGCCGGTATTGCGATGAAGCGGATACGTGGAGCACACCTTCTTTGTGTGCCCCAGATGGAGACAGGAGATACCACGTGACGATTTTAACTCGCCGGGGGAAGTCATGCGGGTGATGCTGTCTTCTGGTGAGGGATGGACTGCGTGTGCCTGGTGATTGAAAAAAGTGCTACAGCGGAAACTGATAGAGGAGGACCGCGAGACGGACAACGGAGATGTCGGTTGAGGGCAGCGATGGGCGCCAGGCTTCGGGGGCGTGTGGCGGGGGTGCTTCGGCATTGTCGTCACCAATGGCTCCCGCGGGACGCGTTCCTGTTGTCTGAGGCCGGTTTAGCTGTGGTATATGTATTCTGAGCTGTACGTATTATTGATTGTAAATGGCGTCTGAATGAGTTATGTAGTGTATAGATATATTTTAGTAAATAGAGCTTGAATGGTAGGTGTAAATATTTGGATGAATGTGAGGTGTGCCCGTGACGCGCGTGGTGCTGAGGTTATGCCATTGACGGCAATTCCAGCATCACGTTGCGTGAGGGAGTAGTTTTTTAGTGGGTGCCATTGCAGTAGACAGTGAACCCCGCACACCCAGTATGTACGGGCTTCTGGGCGTTTGGTTGAGGCAAATTTTCCCACTTCCGACGTAAAACAAAAAAAGTTTTTTTGTCAAAAGGTTGTCACCATTAAGATCTATATTTCAAGCACCCTTCCTCCTAAAATGAATGCTCTTGCAAAGCTAAATCTATTAAAAATATTGAATTTTGGTAAAATTTTATAAAACAATGGTTTAACAAACATAGTGCGAATAGATTAACTAATTAGAAAAGTAATTATCGTAAAATGAAACAATACTTAGGAATAAGATTACTCTACATAAATATTGACATTTAAATCTATTAAAGTTTAGACATTAGGTTTTATATTTTTTGAATAACTTCAAAAACAAATAAACGTATATAATTTTTACAATTTATTCCAATTCTTTTATAGGAGTCTATAATAATTAATATATAAATATATATATATATATATATATATATATATATATATATATATATATATATATATATAAAACACTTCTTTTTTCTCTGAAAACTGATTTTTTTCTTTAATATTTAATAGGCGATTGTTAATCCATTATTTATTTTATTTAATTAATTCTTTAAAAAAATGTTACATATATATTAAAAACTATGATCGTGTGAAAATTTATAATTAAGACATTAAAAGAAACGAACAATGTTTAAAAAAATAGTAATAAAATGAATGTGTCAAAAAGAAAAAAAGAATACTTTAAAAATAATATTTTTAACGGCTTTTAAAAACCTTTGTTATAAAAAGTGTTGCATATTCGCATTTCATATATTTTTCTATATTCCTTTTAAAAAAAGGGAAAAAATGATTTATAGTCGTATTTCAAAGTGACATTCATATACACAACAAATATAAAATTTTTGAGTAACCATTAAAGGAAACGTTTGTTTTCTGTTGTGTATATTTTTAGTGGAAATAAAATGTTTTCGTTTTATTAGCTTGACTTTTTCTTAAAACTACATCTAATTTTTAATGTTCCGAAAAGGGTTTCATTTTATGAAACCGACGACAACCATTATAGTTGAAAAGTTAAACGATTCTTTCTATTGTATTTGTTTAGAAATGTTTTACAGTAATCTCTGTATACGATGACAATCCGTTATAAGATTGACACACCGATCGAAAATACAAGAGGTATTTGTAAATTTTCTCCAATAAATTATACATTCGTTTTAAATAATAGCTTATATTTTATAAATGTAGTGAATTTTGTCCCTCACCTTACCGATAAAATGAATCATATCTATAATAAATAAGCGGCTTCAAATTTTTAAAGTAACAAAGTTTCCCTAGATTCCTTTTTCACTTATTCAATAAAAACAAAAATTAAAAAATTGTAAAATTGCTCATTTTTATTGTTTCATACGATGTAACTTCTCGGCACTTAAAGATTTTTTTTTTTAGAAGTTAAGAAAATTTTCTTGTGTGAAGAGAATCTAGTTTAAAATTTCTACTGACAATCATACAAAGTGTATAAATAATTAATGGATTTTATTATTATTTATATAAAATAATAAAATACGCAAATATAAAGAGCAACAATTAGGGATTGCACAAGTTATTATTTTGTATCACTTTTGGTTTTTGTATTTACCTTTTTCGCTGTATGTACTTTTAGCTTCAGTATTCTGTTTGTAACACCTGAGGAAGGTACTACCGAAACAGTTATGATTTTTTAAATAATTTTGCGAAGATAAAATTTATAATCAAAAATGTTGAAAAAATTTCCGCAGTTAAGGAGTTCATTAAGACATTGTTAGGGAAATTCGTATTTTATAATTTTTTCTCGTCGTTTATTCAAATATTTTAGAGAGTTTGTAGTTTCTAACCCAGAAAGTAATGACTCTTCTCAATTTCCACACAATTTACGATGTTGCCCCCTTACAAACTACGAAGATATGTCAGTCTTAATATTTTACACACACAATATATATATATATATATATATATATTTATATACTATCGTTCCCGTTGCGGCTTTCGCCCGCACTATATTTACATGCGTTTCCCGTCACAGTCAGGGTACACTTCGCTCGCCATTCCCGTCTGTCCATGGGGCAGAGCCCCCTGGACCCCTGTGTTCATTAAATTTATGCCTGTGAGAATAATAATGATAAATAAAAATTAAAGCCCTTTCAGTTTATAAACAACAGTGTTTTGTAATTTCTTCAGAGCAGCAGTTTGATCACCACAATTCCCGAAACCTTTAGTGTTCTGAAGAATGCGGGTTTCAAAATAGTCGGTCTCCATCATAAATATAGTAGTTATAACTGGTCACCGACCTTGTAGTGTTTTGATTATATAGTTTTATTTTTAAGTTTATTTTTATTTCTTGTTTTGTGTTATGTTATGGTTGCGTATTCAACTCAACTTCTAACCTATCAGGTGTGTAGTTGCGTTTTTAATTTCAGTTCCTTCATGTCACTCAGTCTTGTTACAGACTCGACATAGATGTGTTTTATTTTAAAGAGTTCATTTCCGAGAAGTACACCGATGGGAATATCATATGTGGTATTCGCATCGGTGGCATCCTGACTGAGGCAAGAACAAAGCTGAAACATGCCTTTTGCCGAAGTTCTGAAATTACCTCCAGTAAAGTCCATAAGGGTTAGGTACAGAGGGGGTGGATTGGCTACTGAAATCGCTACATGGAGGATGTATTCTCCTACGGGGTCAGAACGGTCACCGTCCTTCTTACGGGTAAAATGCATTTTCCCGGTTCTTAGCATTACCCGACAAATAACATTAGGAGATCATCGTACTTCGTTTTTCCTTTTTTATTAATTTTTAAAATCTTTTTATTTTATGTTTTTTATTCAAGTAGGAGGCAGTTGCAGCCGATCGTGTCGCACATACAGTAAAAGTGGCAGCGGTTGTGTCAAGTGGTTCATCACCACTGCACCCCTTAAAAAATGGAAATTTCAAAAACTCGAAAATAATTTTTAGATATTTATCTGAAGAGTATTTACAAGCCCAAATATAGTGAAGATCTCATTTTAGTGTAGTCGGAAATGGGAAAAATTTAAATTACTGTTCAAAATTTATTTACTTTTCTTCACCTCTTTCAAAGTCGAATTTTGAGAAATCTACTAATTTTTATTTAAATATTCACACGAAAATTACACACACCAAAAATCATGTTAATACCAAAAAAAAAAATTCATTTTTACTCCATTTTAACCCTTTAAACTCGAAATTTCAAAAAATCCTTTCTTAATGTGCATTTACACCGAAAGAAGAACGGGTATACAAATTTTCACCTACCTATCTTCAGTAGTTTATGCTGGACGTTGATTATAAATCACTCATGACATGTTCTTTTACATATATATATATATCTATATATATATATATATATATATATATATATATATATATCTATATATATATATATATATATAACTATCTATTTTTCGGTGTGAGACTACCATATCCTGACCATCTAGGAGCATGGTGTGGCAATTCAAAAATTTTAAATAGAAAGTGTATGCTTGTGACATATAATTTTAAAGGGCACTGAAAAAAATGAGTATTTGCTAAATTTCATTTTTCTATTTTTAACTGTTAAAAAGTTGTTAAAGATTTTCATACTTTGTTAACACTCTGTATATAATATTCTTTTTATGAAAATTGATTTACTTGTAGAATATTTTCCCTTCACGCCTGTTTATTCCAGTTTTTTTTGGTAAAAAATTACCAAAATTGTATGATTAGATGTCCTTACTAAATATCACTTAACGATTAGAAGATACCAGCGACACATTATGTAATTCATGTCGTATTACCAAACTTCGGTGTTTAAGTGTATCTATATCTCTTTAATAAATAATTTCTTGTTAATAGAAATAAACTTAAAGGTTCAATGAAATAAGAGAAGAAAAAAGGCCCCATCTAATTTATTTATTTCGTTTTTTGTTATTGTTTTTAAATTTTACAAAAAACCTTTATTAATATCGTAAAAATTGCTTCGTATTTTAAATTAAAATAGTTCTAAAGGAGATCAAAACGAACCTGAATCTTTTTGACAACATTGATTATTTTATTTATACCTATAATTACTCAAGAGAGGCAATCAATATTTATTTTTTTCTAAACAGAAGAAACAGATAATAGAAATTTTTTTAGATGAAAAAATAAACACCGTCCCTGTCAAAGAATACGAAAGTTAAAACGCACCGTAGAATTTCGTGTAATTTAGTAATGGGCTACCAGAAACAGATAAGTACGATTTCTATTTTATGAATTTTCTATATAATCAGAATTTTATGAAAAACTGGGTCATAAAGAAAACTTGGAGAGATGCCAATTTAACCCGAAAAAAATTATTGATTCTATCAATAACATGAAGAGTTAAATTAATTAAATATTTGTAATAATGGGTTTGTTTGTTTGTTTTTGTGTATGTATGTATGTAATAGAGAGGGAGAGAGAGAGAGAGTGAGCGGTCGCGTATTCGCATGTAAGTGTACTTTATTATGTTTTTTCCAAGACGTTCGTTTAAAGTAAATAATAATCTATATTGCCCTGAGGTAGATAATCCCCACGTCCGGAACACAACATCTATGTTCCGCGTCCAGGGCGGCAACAGCTGTAGTTTCGTACATTACATATAGCTGGCTAACGGGGTTCCGAGTAAATTCCTCGGTTATGCTTTGTTAAGTTTGATCTGGTTCCAACTTCAGGTCACTAAACGGACTGGATTTTTGGCTACCTGCAGGAAATGGAATAACAAACGATTTTGGAAATGGATTCATACCACTCTTAGAGCTGGCGGTGTGGCGGCCAGGGTCAATGTTATTGCAGGTGTAACGGAGACCCTTCCGTTGCCCACATGCCCCCTGCGATGGCAAGCATGTAGCAATGGTGCCCATGTATGTCGGTGCATGGGAGCTCTGAAAGCTTCGGTGAGTAGGAGCCTGGAGTCAGTGCAGAGACTGCGCATCCGCTCTCTGCCAGGACATATGCCGGTTCCACCGGAGTACCGGATCGGACCTCCAAGGTTAGTAGCCCTGGAGTGGGGGTGTACCCCGGCGGCTAGCCTTGCTACAGAAGGGATCCACTGTTCATGAATATTGAACAATCAAACGTGGCAGAGGGTGCACGTAAACACCCTCGTTTAGAAACCTCCGATTCGCCGCAAGCGAAGAGGAAAAAAGTAAAGAATCTGATAGGATAAAGAAAGATGCTGATAGGATCAGTAAAGAAAAGTCTATTTGGCTATAGCGCACCAAAGCCAAGATTTTTAATTATTACAAGGGAGAATGGAAACTTTCAAAAAGTTAGTCCATTCCTTATCGCAAGAGAAGTTACAAATTGTGCTGGTGGTCCTGTCAAGGATATTCGTAAAACTTTTAATGGATTGCATGTCGAAACCATCAACGACATGCAAAGCCAGAAAGTTTTGGCGTTGAAAAAGATCGGTGAATTTGCGGTTTCTGTCCAACCGCATAGCACACTGAACTCATCCAGAGGAGTTGTTGTTTGTCGCGATCTTCTTAATTGTACAGAAGAAGAAATTGTACAAGAAATGTCGAGTCAGGGAGTAACTCAATGTCGCAGACTTACTACGACAAGAAATGGTGAGATTCTTCCTTCGGCCTCGCATGTTTTGACATTTAATAGGCCGAATCTTCCTGAAAAGGTACGAGCTGGCATCCATCGGCTTGATGTACGAGCTTTCATCCCGCAGCCGATGAGATGTTTTAAGTGTCAACGATTCGGACACACAGCAGCAAGATGTGAAGCGCAGGAAATATGTATATGTGGAGAGAAAACACATGAGGGTTACCCATGTAAAGACCCTCCAACCTGCGTTAACTGTAAAGGGCATCACAATTGTCGTTCAAGAAACTGCCCTACATATAAATTAGAAACAGCAATTCAGGAAGTTAAAACGCTTCAGAAGGTAAGCTATCCTGAAGCAAAGAAGATTGTTAATAAGCGTACACCACGACCATCGACTTCTTATGCAGAAGCAGCGGCTGCCCCTTCCACATCTAAAATTAATGTGGAGCAGTTGCTTAACACGATGGCACCAAGTCTTGCGAAGATGATTGAAAGAATCATTAATTCAAAGATTGAGTCGACTCATCAGAGAAAACAAAGTAAAGATGGGAAGGCTCATCCCCGGACTGACGCCGTTGACATGAGAGACACACCAGCGCCGTTTAAAAAACCAGCTAAATCTGCGATTGTAAAGTCACCAACTTGTGTAAGAATTAAAAATATTGATTTATCTGACAAAGAGAAACAGATCGTTCCGTCGTGTAGTCACAAATCTAAAGAAATTGTGACAAGAAAACCTGAATCTGCGGAAATGGAGGTACAAGTTATTATAGAAAAAGCACCAGGTGCAGATGAAATAAAACCTGTACCAATAGAGCCTCCCAAAGCGCAAAGACCAGCTTCGGTGAGAGCATCTATTTCAGCCGGACCCAGTACTGCAGTAGAGACATAGTCCGGCTCATCCGCCGCGGAGACATCATCGCACATTAATTTAGATTCTTTAGCAAAGATGCTAACAGCGCCGGCGAAAGTTTCATCAACTGACGTCAGCCGAAGAACGTCACTGGCATCCGAAATAGAGGAAGACGATGCCATGTCTGAGGCCTCAGATACTCTGTCATCAGAGGTTGAGGCCGTCAAAAGAATGGAGAAACGTAAAAAAGGATGGCCGAAAGGAAAGCCTAGAAAGTAATTTTATTGGATCAGAAGTTATAAGAAAAGTAAAATTTTGATCATTTTTTTTGACACATGAAAATGTAAAATTTTGAACCGTTTTTTTATTTTTTTTTGAAGTGGGATGGGGCTAATGACCAAAGTAGTCGATGCCCCTAAAAACCTCAAAAAAAATAAAAAAATAAAAAAATAATCTATATTAATATAATAAACTAAATTAGTGCCTTATATTAGTATAATTGACCGAGACATATTTACTGTATATAAAAACAATAAAATAACTCACAGTTTAATTATGTTATTAACCCCCACGCTAATTATGAGGTAGATATGTTACGAATTACATTTAGTTATTAAAACTTTCAATCTTTCTTCACAGCATAACAATGCGTCGTATCAGACGAATACCGATATGCGTCACATTTTTATTATTAATAAAAATATTAAAAAAAGCAAAAGTTTATTTGTTGAATCATTCAGAATACTCACCGTGGAATTACGTTAACATTTTAAAATTCAACTAAAAACATTCTATTAAAGTATGTTTTTTACTTATAAAAATAAAATTTCACATCGCTCAAAGATATAGGTTCAACATATTTTCAAATTCAATAACCGATCTGGCATGAACTTATAAGTGAAGATAAAAACGACGAAGCCGTTCTTAAGGAATACAAATATACCATGCGAGGCATACAAAGGAAAACGAGGAATGAAGTAGTTTCCGCTTAGCTGAACAAAATATACTTTGACGTATCAATATGGCTAAGCCATTAAATTCCCCATACCTTCACTCTATTCACCACAGTAAACATCATTACTCTCAGAAAAAAAATCTGTTGTACTTTAAGAGCTTTATGGTGATAACCATAAAAAGGCTAGACAGGCTGTGTAAAGCAACATTTTATTTATTCACATTTTTTAGCCATAAGCTCTGCAGTTTTCTTAAAAAAGATCTTTCTGTATGAATTACAGTTTTACAGATTCAAATAAAAAACGATATCGATTTTTATTGTCATCAGAAAACACGTGTAGCACCTAATTTGGTGCTAAGTTATTATACGATTATCTAATCTGGTCCCTCGCACCGTGTCTGTTTTCATTCTCCTCTATTACCAGCTAAACTTCTATGTTCCTGGTAGGCTTTATTTCCTTTTAAATCTTTTACACTTTTCCCTGTCCTTCTAGTTTTCGTCAAACCTCCTTTCTCAGATATATCCCAGTCATTTTTTTTTTATTCTGTATTGTTCTGCTTAAATTTCACGTTTTATCCCCTGGATACTTCATTTTTTCTATTTAATCTTCTTCATACCCACATTCCAAACATTTCCAACATTTCTTTTTCCAATTTTTTTTTTGTATCTAGTTTCATGTTCATGCGGAAGTACATAAAAAATATCTCTAACTCATATTAATATGCAAGAACAATTTTTTTTCAGCTATATGCTTTTTTAATCACTTTTATTCTTTGTTTTTATTTTTTTTTTTTCACTTCTACACTGTACTACTATTACTGTAATACCTATTTATCTACTTAGGTATGCAGTAACATACCTAATTATGTTACTTAGGCTGTTTTACTTGTTTTTATTTTTACAGACATTCACTGATTTATTGTAAGAATACTATCTCACTAATTTGTCATTTATTATTTTAATTTTTTCGCTAAATGTCTTAATAATTAACAAATCAAATCTGTTTATATAACCACTACATTAAGAAATTTTAATAAGGACAAAAAATTACGAAAAATATTGTTCAGTTTATTTTAATAAATACTTTCCACATACGGTATTTTGCTTTAATTTTATAAAAATAAACGGTTTTTAAGTAAAGCTAAGAACAATTTTGGAAAGTTGTGACAACGTCCAAAAGTTATAATAATATTTATTATTATAAACTTTGTCTGTATTACAAATTTATTAAAATCTGTTAATTTTACCATAGACGACGAAACAGAAATAATTTTTATTCTTTCATCTCTCTCTTCTTGCGACTAAAATATTTCCTTGCAAAGTGTCATTTATATTGATTTTTACTAACAAAAATGTAAAGATGCCGGTTTCAACAATAGTAATTAATTTATCAGTAAGGTTTTTCTTTGTATTTTAAAGACCAATGCCGAGGAATTTCACAAAAGTATAAAAAGAGAAAAAAAAAAAAATGACATTCACCTATACAAACCGTACTTTTTATTATGTAAATGAAATATTTCAAAATTACTAACCAAGTTTTTTTGAAGGAAAAAGTACTTTAATCATATATATATATATATATATATATATATATATATATATATATCTACGGCCACAAAAACACAAAATAATTCGAATAAATATATTTTAAATTTGGGAAAAAATCTAGGATATTAAAATTTCAAATTTCATAAAAGACCAAAACATTCTAACAAACATATGCCCCGAAACTCTTTGATTAACACGACAGTTTTTTTAGGTGTTAAAAAAGAAGTTTATATCTCAAGAGCGGATCGAATATTCTACCAGAATTCAAGATACAGCTTTAATCAGTCATTATCTATCACGCGATAAAACCTTGTTTTTACTTTTTTTAAATTCCAAAATAATAATCATTACAATTTTTGAATTCCTAATATCTGATACTATTTGTATACTATTTTGACTGATTTATATTATTATAAAATATAAATCAGTCAAAATTATTGACTAAAACAAAATAAATTATATTTATAAAAATATTATATATATATATATATATATATATATATTAATATTTTTTTTTTAAATGAAAATAACATCTCGATTATTCTAATACGATTTAAATCTAGACTGCGGGAATCTTAATAGTTTTTCAACTCTATAACTCAAAGATGAGGGAAAATCAAGACTGAATTTTGATGGAATTTTCTTCCATTATTCAAAAAAAATATTTTTTGTTAATAAATTATGAACGATTTCACTTCATGAAATTTTTTAAGTATAAAATTTCATCTTCATATAAATTTCACCTTCATCAAATGAAAATTGTTTTACTGGAAATAAATATAAATGAAATTTTATGTTTCATTATTTTTCAAAACAGCTGATATTTTTAACTTTTTTCTTTAGTAGTATTTCATATTACATAAAAAAAATAGGATATAATCGCTTCACATTACATATACCAATCAAACAAATTTGGAACCGATCAGTAAACCTTCTTATACAAAATCCTTAAACATATGATATTATTATTTGATATTTATTATATTTAACATAAATCTAATGACATTTCTTTAATATTTTGGAAAATATTTTTTATTTTATTTTTTTATTTTAGAATCTTGTAAAATAATACGATAAGAACCCACCTCACAAATAATAACATAACAAAATTAAACTATAATAAACAGATTTATTCAATTTTCTACCATTCGTTAAGCAAGTTAATGGATTTTCGACAGACGGTACTTTATTTTATCAATACCTCATCTCAAAATAATTATTAGTGGTAATTCGCAAAAATTTAACGAAAATCTATTTTTTTTATTCATTTAACGAACCATATTTTTTTTTTATATTTGTTATCGTTTAAAATATTTATTCTACAATTCGATAAAATGTTTTTTTTTTTTTATATCTAATATCAGCCCTCAGTATGAGACAATATTTAATCTATCTTATAATTAAATTCTGATTAATTATTCCAAAATTTCTGGTTACGGTTTAGATTCCCCAATTTTTTTGGAATACAAAATTTTTATAAACAACTTCTTACACCTCTCATATAAACGAATTTTCTCCACCCCCTTTTTGATAATTTCCAGATAAAATACAACCCTTAATTAAATAATAAGAAATACAATTCTTAATAAATAAACAGAAAATTATTGTAAGTGAAACTTACATAAAAATCGGTCCCTCGGTTCTTCAGTTTTAAGGTATAAATATACATGAAATATGTATTTTATTTATTTATTTTTAGAAATGTTAATTTTAGATTATTTTTTTTTTCAATCGCACCTTCGTTTTTCATAATAAATATTTATAACTATTTCATAAAAAAGTACAAATTATTTATTAAAAACAAAGAAAAAATAAATCAAAAGTTACACTTATAAATAGCTTATAACTTGTTAAGTAATCACAGATCCAGATGTACTTAAAGAAAGAACGAATGCGCGACTCTTAACCGACTGGAAACGTAAGTACTACTGTTAACTAATGAATCAGTTATTCATTGGATCGGTTGTATGGTATTTCACGCGCATTACATACAGCGCATATATTTCTAAATATAAATTGGTGTTACTTTCTTCCATAAAAAAATGTTTCCTTCCGAATATTTCAGAAGAAAAGAATTGTCAACAATGATTCTTATCAGTAATTAAGAATGTACCAGCTCTGTTTACGTAAACTATTATGATAAGCCAACAATACAAGTCTTACAGAACAAAAAAAGACACTGTATATTAAATACATAATATTAAGTTTTTTTTTTTATCGTTGAGGTTTAATTTTACGAATTAAATTTAACTAAAAAGGATATTTAACTAATTTTTTTCATATTTAAGATTAGTTAACAAGTATACAATTACGTTAAATGTAGCTGCTCTTTATTTTATGTCACGTAATCAATGATATTCAAAACCTCTTTTATAATAACTGTTAGTATCATGTTTAAATAAAAAAATAAAAATAAAGCTGTCATCGGTGATTTTGAACATTCCCAACTTTTGCAGAGTTTAACAAATTAATTCCTGCCTTTTACTAGTTGAAAATTTTAATTATCTTTATGATTTTACTTATTTCTTGACTAAAAAAAAAAGATAATAAAATAAAAGTATCGAAGAATTTAACAAAATTTCTAATACGAGGGTTGTCTTTTAATTTTTTACAGAAACAATAAAATAAAAAAATACTTTTGATACAAATCGTTTTATCGTTTCTCAAAATATTCGCCTTTAAGATTTATACATTTTTGCATGCTTTCGAACCAGTTTTCGAAACATTTTTTCCACTCTCAAGTTGATAACTCAAAAACATGGTTTCGGAATGATTTTCACGGATTTTTTTGTTTGACATTCGGGAACAAAAAGAAGTCGGTAGGCGATTAAACAGATGAATACGGGCAATGAGACATTAATTCAAAGTGATTATTGCTGCATGATCAATATAACTGAAGAAACCAGGGATCATTTTCTTGGAAGTGCTTCTTGATCGAACCACTTTCGTTGGATTCGGTCCATCTTGGAACACTTAAACAGTTGATTGTTGCTTAGTTTTTGGTAAGAATATATTCAAGTTTCATCTCCTGTTACGATGTTTAATACCGATATTGCATTTCCTCGGTCGAATTTTTTGAGCGTTTTCTTATACCGGTTTACACAAGCCTGTTTTTGATCTTCGGTCAAATTATACGGATCTTTTCAACAGCTAAATGTTCATGCAAGATCGACGTACTGTATTTTTCGATATGCCTAAGAGTGCCTCTATCTCACCGTACGTCACATGCCAAACCTCCTTAATCATATTACGCACAGCGTCGATGTTTGTTTGGAACAACAGCCGATTTTGGTCGACCTTCACGAAATTCATCGCTGACGGAAGCACGACCACGAAGAAATTCTGCGAATCGATTGTAAATGGTCTTTTCTGATGGTGAATCTTTAAAAAATGTTAAACTAAATGATTCGAGGCATTGTTATTGAGTCAGGTCCTTACTAAAATCGTAAAAAATCATCCGACGAAAACCTTCACGTGAAATTTCCATTTTTTCACAAAACATTTTTTTTAAACGCTCACTGTAAACAAACTACGCGGTCGATTTCTGAGCTGCCACTGTTGTAACAATAAAAAAATCAAATTTAACTGTACTATTGTCACATCTCAAAAGCGCTACTTAGTGGTCGTTTGTAAAATCTTAAAAGTCGTCCTCCGTATGTTAAGGAAACGTTGACTAAACTTTATTATTTAGATATTAAAATAACAAAGAATGGAAAGAAATAAAATAGAAATCAACAGTACACTGGCACAATTAAGATGACTTTTTATGTACAAAGGTTGTTTGCTAGAATCTATAGAAAATTATTCCTAAAAATATTTGTTTGGAATGCAGCGCATTATCATAGCGAAATTTGGATAACACGAAATAAAAAAGCCTCTCGAATATGACGTTGAAGGATATTATTGAAAATTAAATGAGCAGAAAAAGTGCTAAATGAAGTCTTAAGATCAATAGGACCAAAAGAAATTTGTGGCATAATTTGATAAAGGGACTTATTAGGTTGATTGTTACATATTAAGACATCCAAGTTTAATTTGATTTGATAATTGAGGACTATATACAGGATAAAATCTGTAGAAGAATAAAATTGTATTATATAAAACGAATAACTGAGAATATTGAACAGAAAACGGTTAATATTATTCAAAAAACGTTAACAAAAACCTTTTTCAAAGTAAAATCTCTACGAGCAGATCTGATCCTTTTGAAAATAAAATTGGTGTACGAGAAGAAGATGGTCTTTCCCCAATACTGTTAAATTGTGCTTAGAAAAAAGTTATAATAGAATGAATCAGAAAGCTTAAATAAAAGAGTTAAATATCTATGATTCTGTAAAATTTGGTACTAAAAATAAATTTCTGTCGACCAATCATCACGCTTACGCGGATGATTTTATAATCTTTGTCAAAAATTCAAAAGGAGGAAAACTAAACTAGTAGAATTAAAAAAATGTGCAAGTAAAATAGGATTATTAATATCAAACAAAAAAAAACGGAATGGATTTCCAAACAAGGACCTCAAAATCAGTGTGATCGAAGTGTTTCCTAATAAAAAAATTAAAAGAACATCTAAATTTAAATACCATGGAGAAGTAATCACCCCTAATTATCTTAAATTAGAAAGTACGAAAATAAGAGTACAAAAAATAGAAAAAACTTATCATGTAACAGCACAAATTTATATTAAAAAATCGATATTAAGAAATCTTAAACTTAGACACTACAAGATATTACCTACAGTTTTATATGGATATGCATGCCTTTACAAAAAAAAATACGTGGAAAAGAGGAAAGAAAGGTACTAAGAAAAATTAACGGTCCGATTCTGGAGAAAGAAATCTATAAACTTAGAAAAGAAGATCTTTACAAAACTGGAAGAAAATTGATCGTCTTTTACGAAAAGAAAATTAAAGTTTTACTAACACCTGTACAAAATGGAAAAGAATAGATTAACAAAACAAATATTTAACTTTTTTGTAAACAGAAAAACTAAAATGAAGAGATCTCAAGAAGTTGAGAAGTATCTTAAACCGTTTAAGATATCAAAATAACAGTTTGGGCAGATTTATTTTCATAATTTTGATTTCAGAAGTTAGATTTCCAGAGGAAAAGAATATCTTTGACAGTATAAAAAAGAAAAAATCACCGAGAAATTGTATTATATAAAACGAATAACTGAGAATATTGAGCAGAAAACGGTTAATATTATTCAAAAAACGTTAACAAAAACCTTATTAATTAAATATTAGAAGGACAGGAAATTGAATTCTGTTCATCTTGATCCCAAGGTGGTCCAAACGAAAAAAAAGTAACTGAGAATGTAGCGTCTAATAATTTAAAAATTTTCTCGGAGCAGAAAGGAATAGAGAATACCATCAAACCAGTCAGATGAATGTAGACGCAATTATAACTAAAAAAAAAATTGTTGAATAATTTGTTAAACCGGTAAAAATTATCATTAATTCAACTGTTTACTAAGGTACTTGTTTTAACCTTTCATAAAACCTGGTTAAAATACCTTAAATAACAATTTTTTACGCTATTTGTGAAAAAGAATTCCTTTTTAAATATTTAAAGATGACTTTAAATAATATAATGTAATTTAAAAAGAAAAAAAATTACAAAAATAACTGCAGAGTGACAAAAAAGATAAAATAAATTTTACGGAGGATTTTATAATTTTTTTAAAAAATTTTTCGATGATATTATTTCTCATAGTATGACATTATCTTCTGAGAAGCCAAAAAACAGATAGAGTATGATTTTTAAAAGTCTATAATCTTTTTTGTAATACCTTTTAATGTCTCCCACCTCCTCAACTGTTTTTTTTTTCTTCTAAATTCCTATAATATATATGCATATATATATAAAAAGATCAACATTCATATACACAGAGATACGCATACATATAGAATATTATAACCAAGTCATCACTGTAAAGTTACCATCAAATGACTTAAGATTGACGGCGTTCCTGCTGCTCACTAAAGTGGACTTTCCAGTTCATTAGATAGCTAATGAGACTTAGTATGTTTGTATGTATGGTTTAGCACACTTGAAGAATTTAGAATTATAAGCAAAACATTGAGTATGTTATTTATATTATTTTTAATTGTTTAATATATATATGTTTGATTGTGTTACAGTTCAATAAAGATAATTTTAAAATACATACTCTCTGAATATAATTAATTATCTGAAACTAACGGAGAAAATATGTACTTGAACAGGTATATCATATTAGACGTAAAAAAGTACATTATAAAATTGTTGTAAAAAATAAGTTGAGGAATTTCCAATAGATTGCTAGGAATATTTATAGGGGTTTTGGAGGAAAAACCCAAATTTTTCAAAGTTAAGATGTTTGTCTAATAAGCATGTTTCTTTATTCAAATATTTTAAATAAAATTAAACGAATAATAAACAACTTTTTCAACATATATGTTTATACGTCAATCCGTTTTAAGTGTCCCAAAAAAATACATAAGCTCGTTGCTTGACCGATTCATAAAAAATTGGAACTTCCACGCTTTTTTCCTACATTTTTCAGGACAGTAAAACTATTTTTTTTTTTTTTTTTTATTTAAGCAGTTTACCTGTGTCCGATCTAAGATTTTTCTTGATCTTTCTACTAAATTATTTCAAATTATTTTATTCCATTATTACTTATTGTAGTTCGATATTAATCAGTATTTTTAAAAACATATTTCAGGTTTATAATAATAATAATTATAATTTTTAGAAAAAAACCTTTAATAAGTTGCTACAAATGAAAGATAAAAAGCAATACGTATTTTAATTCTTATTTATGGTTTGTGAAAATTCGTCACGTAACGTTTAATAAACGTTTGATAGGAATGCTTTTCTGATAATCCTTTAGGTCTAGTTTTGGCAAATTCGTTATCCTAAGTACCCTAATGGGCCAATAAAAAAGCATTTTTCAATAAATTAAAAATAATTTAAAAAACCAAGTATCACTGGAAAGCCAAGCAATTAAAAGATTTTGCTTTAAAATTTGCTTACAACTATTCTAAACTATTTTTTTAAACAAGTTTTTTATAAACTATTCTAAATCATAAAAAATGAAATTTTAAAGAACCCTTTTCGCCAATTTTCCAGGGTTCTTTAATTTTGTTCGAGTATGAACACTAAATGGAAAATTTTATATACACATGCACCTGTTGTTTTGAAAATTTAAAACGTTTAAAGTAAGAAGTATTAATAGTTTTAAATTCGGTATTAATTTAATTAAATTCAAGGATTCCACAAATTGTTTTTTAGATTTTGATTTTTTATTGAATGATTTTTTTTTTGTGAAAAGTAAACAAGTGCAATGTTTGAACCATTTACAAGAAAAAAAATAATACGTTTTATTTTGAAGTAATTCTTTTGTTTTATAAACCCCCTTTTGACTTCGTTGTACGAAATAAAGGAATTATTGAGATCGCGAAAAATTTCGGTTTTCAGATTTCAACGGAAAGATCCATTTTGACTAATTCCGGCGTGACGTCTATACGTATGTACGTATGTCGCATAACTCAAAAACGATTAGCCGTAGCATGTTGAAATTTTGGATTTAGGACTGTTGTAACATCTAGTTGTGCAACTTCCCTTTTGATTGTAATCGACTGGACCAAAAGTGTCCAAAAAAGCCCAAAATCCAAAACAGTTTTGATTTTGGACTTTTTCTTAACTGCAGTAATAAGCCCTTATTGAGAGGTTTTCAAGAATATATCATATGTGGTACTTATTTCATCGGTTCCAGATTTATAGCCAAATAAAATTTTAATTATGAAATATTTGGATCTTACAAGAGGAAGGCACATCGGTTCAAATCCGACTTCATTTCCTTTTCTTTACTTTTTTTTTAAATTTAAATATATTGATTTATTAATATTATTATTAATTATTATTATTAATATTATTATTAATTATTAACCTCTGATATTGAAAAAAGTTTTACGATAAATAATAATTAATAACAATAAAAAATAAAAAACAATATGTAAAAATATCAGAAGTTATTAATGAAATAAAATTTTATGTGCTTTTCATTTGAAAAAAATGTGTATATGTAATTTAATAGGCGTACAAGGAAGTCATGTTGTCCACATCAGATTTTTTTTATTTGGAAAAATGGCTAATGAACAAAGTAGTCGATGCCCGTACCCCCAAAGAAAAAGATATTAATAAATGAAGTACAGTAGTTAAAAATGTACAATTTCTAGATATCTAGTTTATTTTTTTAAAACCTATATAAAGTGTCCGACGAAGAAACGGAGAAAATTTCAGGGCATGTTTTACTGATGAAAATAATGAAAAATTTTCATATAAACATAGGTTTAGAAACGCTTTGTTTTCGAGTTGGTAAAAGATTTGGCCCGGATTTCAGCTCATCTAATATAAAGAAGCCCTAATGTAATTTTTTGGATCCAAATTAAGGAGGGAAAGTTGGTGGTTTCTTATGTAATTTGAGTTGGGAAAAAGACTAAAATATGTTTTACAATTCTAACTCTAGTAATTTTTAAGATATCCGAAGTAAAACACAAAATTCGGTGTCGAAAAACAAGTTTATTTAGGTTTGTAGTACAATAACTTTGTTAAATGACTAATAAATGCGGAAAATTTAGCAAAAAACTTGTAGAGAATTTAATTCTGAGAAAATTAATGTAAATACAGACAATAATAAGTAAATAAAAACTTTTAAAAGTCTGTTTTTTGAAGCAAAACAGACTAAAAAGAGACAGAAAATCGTATTATTAACAGAATACGGAATTCTGTTTGTATCACCTACAGAAGGTACTGTGTACCGAAACACCTATTGTGATTTTTTAAATAATTTTATGAAAATAAAACACATTTGTTTCTTTTGTTAAAAATATTTTGATTTCTACATATTTGTCTACTTAAGGTATCGTGATCATAACGATCGATATATCATAAAAACTTCTTTATTCTTTTGAATATTAATATGTAACTTCTAAATTTTGAAAAGATATTCACGATATATAACTAAATTACATTTTTATTATTTTACGATACCGGGTTAACGCAGAATAAAACAGTAGCTCCAACAGTTGAAATGACTGTGGATATCCGAAAATGGATCAGATATAACTTTAAACTGATCGAACGTTCTTTAGATATTACGGGGAAGTATCTTCATCAACAGGCAAAGAAATGTATAGGGACCCTTTTACTTAATAAAATTAAACTTTTTTTTTCGAATCGACCTTTAAAATTGATAAAAATAATAAATAGAAGAAAATAGCATTTAAATCGAAAAAAAGGGAATAAAAATTTGAGAAGTACGAATGAAACCGCGAGTAATTTATAATTTATATTATTCTCGTGCAGCTACCCATTAACTGGATACGTGCCAAAAGCATTATTAGAACAAGTTTGGATTTTTACAAATACGATTACTATTTTATTATGCCATTAAACTGGTAATAAAATATTAATAGTTTTGTTCATGAAAAAACTGTTTTCAAAAATAATACCGCAATGTTTTCTTTTCTTACAGTAATTTCAGTACTACCATAATTTTTATTACTTTATTTATAATTTGTTTTTTTTCTGTTGTCGCCTTTTTCTATTTTTTTTTTTTTTTATTTGGCCATATGACAAAATCTACTTATCTCAGCACTTCCTAGAAATTAATGTTAATAACATCTCATAAATAATATTTACTAAAAAATAAACTATTTTAATGTACTTTTAAACTTAAGGAAATAATAAATACGATAGTTTTTTTAATTTATTTTTAAAAAACCCATAATATTCGTTTATTCATCAAATTTTGTCCTTTTTTTTTACATCTTGTACCATCCGGCATTTCGTAATTGTAAGCGCAAGCGGATGTGTATAAATTTGTCTGATTATAACTTTCAAACCGCTGTACAGATTTAAACTAAAGTTTGTTGAATTGTTTCTTAAACTTTATTAGTAAATAGGTTTCTTGTGAATACAAGGTGTTGAGGAATTCTTCAGCGGTTCTCAAATATTTTACTATTATGTAATCCTTTAAACTTTATAATTAGTCAAGCCAACTGTTGAATTTTTACTAAAAATAATAAGTTTTACCCTTCCTGTTCCGGTGTGTAATAGTAGAGTGATGTATCTTTATACTATTCAGGCATCGTATTACCGATCATATTGTAATGTTTAATTATAATTTATTAACCGTAGAAAAATCAACCAAAAAAAAAATAATTAAAAGGTACATAAAATTATTTTATATCTTAAGTTTGCAAATAGTAAAATAAAAAATTATTATCAATAAATTAAGAAAGAAGGAAAGTAATTATTTTTTATTTAAACAGCTGATTTTTTTCAAATTTAACTTTTTTTTTATTTTTAATAAAATATATAATCATTTTTAATCAGCTTCGTGTTATAAATCCTAGTTGTTTTGTTTAGTTTTGCCATGAAAACAAAATAAAACAGTTAAAAATAAATTATTATTATCATTGTTAATATTAATATTAACTCCGAAACGTAGCAATCTAAGATAATCGATGTAAGTTTTTTAAGTGCTATAACCGAATCGTTGCAGATGATATGACATAGATAAAAGTTACCCTCGAAAATCTCTTAGCAAAAATTTTCGAAAGTAATAATCGTTTCGTTACAACCTTACAAAAGAAATTGAAGAGTTAAGTAGTTTCCCGTCGTCTTCTTAATTGATCAGAAAATACTGTTCCATCTTCGCATCAAATCTTTATTAAAATGCTCATTATATTTGTAGCCTACAAGAAACATAATACTTTGTTCACCGAGGAGATCGGGTGCATTGTACACATCACTAATCTCAAAGAAAGCAAGAAACTAGTGTTTCTTGCAACTCAAATTCTTTAAGTTGGTCAATTCATAAGAATCATCGGATAGATTACATAAAGAAACAATTTAATATGCCGTTAGGTGGATAAATACGCGTTACATTAGGGGAAACAGATATAGAAAATAATTTTTATTTTTTGCATAATTCAATTTTAATTATCGTTAACTTTTTAACAAATAATGAGGTTTTCTCATGATTATTGGAGTAATATAAATAAGGCAATATCCAAGAACCGTTTAGATAAAAATATATTGTTAGATTCCGATATTTTCGTATAACATATGCACTTTTAAAATGTATATATATCAAATCTTTTTTGAAATATATAAGATAATTTTTCATTTATACTAAATTTCAGTATATATATATATATAAACAGCATATCGTGAGTGATTCATAACAACTCCCAGAAAAATTTATTTATTGAAGATAAATTGATGAAAATTTGTATACAAGTTCTTCTTACGATGTAATTGCATACTAAGAAAGAATTTTTTTGAATTCTGAGTTTAAAGGGTTAAAATAGAGTAACAATGAAATTTGTTATTCTTTTAATTTCTTAGTAACAAATGAAGATATCAACTTGATATTTGGTGTGTGTAACCATCTTGTGAATATCTAAAAGCCAGTTTCTAGATTTTTTGAAATTCCGAGTTTAAAGACGTAAAATTAATTTTTTTTTTGAAACTCGAATATTTTTTAATATCTTACTAAAAACTGAAAATATCAACTTGATTTTTTATGTGAATAATCTTCATCTAAATATTTAAAAAACAATTTCTAGATTTTTTTAAATTCGACCTTGAAAGAGGTGATAAAAAGTAAAAAAAATTTGAACAATGATTACAAATTTTCCTCATTTCCGACTATATTAAACGAGATATTCATTAGATTTGGACTTGTAAATACTCTTCAGATAAATAACTAAAAACTATTTTCGGGTTGTTTTGAATTTAGATTTTTTAAGGGGTGCGGTGGTTCAACCAACACAACTGCTACATTTACTGTATGTGCGACTCGCACAGGTAGGCTGCACCTCTCTAAGGTTACTTGACTAAAAACTATAAAATAAAAAAAATTAACCACGACGTGAAACGCAAGTAATCATATAACACGGGCGAAACCGCGACAGAGATACTATTTATATATATTACTTTTATATGTTTTAACTTTCCCGGTTATAATTCTATTACTGGTGCAACAGCATGGCTAAAAAGGAAATTTAGGCATCGATCAACATTTTGGGTATCGGTGTTTTTTCAAATGTTTGCGTTACAAAATCTTTCCTTGGTAAAAACCACAAAAAAGTTATAGATTTCTGAAGGATTTTTTAAACGTATAAATATCAGTATTTTTATTATCTCCAGAGTAGCTCAATACAGATTCTGAAATGGCTCAAAAAAAATTCTATATATGGGTGCATTGATGGCATTAAATTTTGTAGAAAATCAGAATAGAATCTGCATTTTTAGTTTTGGCTACTTTAAATTTACGATTTTTGTATAGTGGTCGTAGAAAATTGAGCTTTAGTACGATGAAAGTATATATAAGTTATGAACAGTTACAAAATTTTACGTCGCTCGGATTTATTGTTGACAATATTCAACATTTTTTCTAAGTTTTTGTCTCATATCTCGAAAATCTGTTAACCAAAGAATTTGAAATTTGGTTATATAAAGTAGGTCCCTAAAAGAATCATCCGATTTTAAAATTTCATATCTACGCGTATTCAGGTTTTAATCCGTTTTGATAGATCAA
Organism: Lycorma delicatula; assembly: GCF_047948215.1. NCBI lineage: Eukaryota > Metazoa > Arthropoda > Insecta > Hemiptera > Fulgoridae > Lycorma > Lycorma delicatula. The sequence continues at coordinate 52,696,883 of NC_134458.1, forward strand.
ACTACTGTTACAAAGAGGGAATTCTCGAGTTTCACGCGGTTACCCCTAGGTAGCATCAGAACTTTGTTCATTATATTGTTAGAGAAAATTGCGACTCCATAACAGAAATTTTGTGTTCAACGCTTCGCGCAGTGTAAACCTGTAATTAGTATTCAACATGATTTCTATAGTGAATAGGATGCTGAAGCTCCTACCGCTGCGCTCAGAGCATTAGGCGATAGTATAGACAATTTAAAGACACGGTTTATCTATGTAAGGGGGAAATAAAGCGGTCGACCCCGTGTTTCAGAGAAGATGTGGAGCGCATTCGTCAGAGTTTCTCATGTAGCCCAAAATCAACTCGCCTTGCCGGCAAAGAATTAAACGTTCCCAGAATGTCTATCTGGAGTGTTTTGCGTCGACGTTTTCTTACGAAACCGTAGAGGATTCAGTTACAGCAAGCTCTTTATGAAGATGTCAAACAACGACGTTTGGAGTTTTGTAAATTCGTCCGTAACAAGGCGGCAGAAGATGACAATTTTGTTACACGGTAAGTGTTCAGTGACGAGGCTACTTTTCATTTAAGTGGAAAGATAAATCGCCACAATGTTAGAATACGCAGTACAGAAAAGCCACATGAATTTGTACAGCATGAGAGAGACTCTCCCAAAGTTAACGTTTTTTTGTGCAATTTCTCGGGGAAAGGTGTACGATCCTTTTTTTCTTAGAAAGCATTGTTACAGGAACAACTTATCTCGATATGTTTGAAAACTGGCTTTTCCGTCAGCTAGAGGCCGATTCGTTAGATTTCATTTTTGAGCAGGAACGAGCACCATCGCTGGAATTTGAATTTCGAGAATTTTTAAACGATAGGATTCCCCAACGATGGATCGACCGTATCAGACCTAACGATTCAGCTTTACATCACTGGCCTGCAAAATCACCAGACCTCATTGTGTGCGACTTTTATTTGTGGGGTTTGTAAAAGTTTCCGTCTGTGCCTCCCCTACCGGTTACAGTGCTCGAACTGTGGAACCGTATAACAGCAGTCGTGGCAACAGTGAAGAAATGCTTGCTAATGTGTGGGACGAATTTGACTACCGTGTGGAGTTATGTCTTGTATCCAAGGGGGACATACTGAGCACCTATGACTAGGTATGTAAAAAACCTTCATGAATAATCCTTTAATTCAAAATTAATATTACTTTTTTGTATTCAATATTTTTCAAAATACAAACAATTCAAATTGGATGATTTTTTTGGGATCACTATTTTCCAAATTTGGCCTAATTTTGTACTTCATCGAAAAACATGACATCAGGTTACAATTTTTTATTTTTAGTAAGTAAACTAATTTTTTCTAGCTTTGTTGAACAGCATTACACAAAATAGGGCCAACTTATTAAAGTAAATAACACTGGTCAACATGATTTTTGTCTCACGACTACCAATAGGTGTAATTAATGCAGTTTTTTATCCTGTTTTCAAATATGTATTCGGAATTTCTCCATCACACACAGCTTTTTTTTATTATTTTAATTTTTGTTAAATATTTTAAAACTTTTTTTCATCCATTTGTCTACTGTCAAGTAAAAGCTCCTAGAGCATTGTAAATATGATGGAACCAAATGAGCTAGCTCAAAGGGTAGAGTTGCTACTGTTGTACAGGTTCGGACGTGTATTGACTAGTACAAACGTGATCTAGTGTAGCACACATTCATCAGAACAATTCCATTTGTGAGATAGTAGTGAACCATTGTGAATGCTTTGTGTGTCTGAATTATTTTGTATTACATATTTACAATTTTATTTCTTTTTATTAGTCGTTGGTTACAAAATGATTAAAGTTTGTTTAAATGAACCTAACAATATTTTTTATGTATGTGGTGAAGTGACGCTCAAGTTCCAAAGGCGAAACCTTACTCCATAAAAAAGTGTTATGATCTTTATTTTGGGTATAAAGTCGGAGACCAAACAAGGGCCTGGGTCCCACATATCTGTTGTGTATCATGTTCTAGGCTTCTCACCACATGGTAAACTGACACACGCCACATGCGTGCCACATGCCATTTGCTATCCCTATGATTTGGAGGGAACCCAAAGATCATTCTTCTGACTGTTATTTCTGCTTAACAAGCATTAAAGGGGATTCGTCAAAATCAAAACATACAGTGGTGAACCCTAACTTACAAGCTGTAATGTGACCAGTTCCACTCTGCGAAGAATTGCCCGTACCAAAGCTTCCAGAACATGTGACATTAGATGAAGAGAGCTCAGAGTCTGATGGAAATAACGAAGAAAAAGAAACAGATTCTGGTGATACAACATTTGAACTCAGCCTCATTTACTGATTCAAGAATATCTTAACGATCTCATACGAGATTTAAAGTTATCCAAAAAACAGTCTGAAATGCTTGCTTCCCGGCTAAAAGGATGGACTCTTCTTCAAAAGAATACAAAGGTATGTACTTATCGTAATCGCCATTCTGAATTTAAAGACTATTTTTAAAGAAGAAAATGGCTTAGCGTTTTGTAATGGCATTTCTTATGGAGACACTTTCTAACGAACATAACACAACAGAATGGCGCTTGTTCATCGTTTCCTCTAAAGTTAGTTCAAAAACTGTGCTTCTGCATAATGGCAATAAATTCCTATCAATATCTGTGGCTCACTCTGTTAGTATGAAAGAAACATATGAAAATTTTAAATTTATAATGGAAAAGCTTCAATATGCAGTGTATGAATGGAATATTTGTAGAGATTTGAAGGCAATTGCACTTATTCTTGGTCTGCAGCTTGATTACAAAAAGTACTATTGTTTTTTGTGTGAATAGGATATTAAGGACAGAAAAAACCAATTCATTAGGAAAAAATAGCCTAAACGCGAATCTTTCATTCCTGAACAGAGAAATGTGAAACATGACCCATTGTGTAATCCTAAAAATGTGTATCTACTTCCGTTACATATCAAACGAGGATTAATGAAGAATTTCGTAAAGGCAACGGAAAACACTACTGGTTTAATGTATTTAAAATAGAAGTTTCTTAAAATTAATGATGCAAAAATTAAAGGAGGAGTATTGTGGGTCTACAAATACGATCACTAATGTATGTTAAAAATTTTGAGGAACTGTTGAATCCTCTGGATAAAGCAGCTTGGCTAGCATTAAAAAATGTTATTCTGAGTTTTTTGAGAAATCGAAAGGCGGAAAATTACCTGATATTGTCAACGATCTTATAAAAATTTGGGTTGTAATTTGTCATTAAAAATACACTTCCTGCACTCGCACCTAGATTTCTTCCCGGAAAATCTTGGCGCAATGGGAGATAGCACGGGGAACATTTTCAACAGGAGGTTTCAGCTATGGAATAGAGGTATCAAGGCAAATGGAATCCTAATATGCTGGCCGATTATTGTTGGACCATCAAGAGGGATGCTCCACAGGCGAAATATAGCAGAAAATCGTCATTTCTTACTTTTTAGGGGAGTCAAATATTTGAATATTGTGTAGTTAAGAATGCAGAAAGTATTTAAATGTTTGAAGTTATAAATACCTGTCTCTCGTAAACCTTGCGTGATGGGGAAAAACCGATATCACATTTGAATTCAGAAGAAAAAATACTATCAGAATCATATTTTTCTTCCTGAGATAAAAAAATTATGTTTTGTTCCCCAGTGATAATTCCTTCAATAAATAAAGTTTTAATTTCCCTCTCCAAAAAAATTGATCCTTATTTAAAATACCAATATTTAAAAAATTGAATTTTCAAGATTAAAGTATTAATATAAACAATATGGGAATTTTTCAAAAAGAAGTTACCAGAACTGAAAATTTAAACAAAAAATTGAATTTTATATAATTTTTTTATATTTTTTTCAAGGCCTGGCTATAAATAAAATTGTTATGAGGTAGCTGTTGAGCAAGAAGATCAAGTGAGAACCAAATTTCTTTTTTGATTTTTTTTTTTTTTTAGCAATTATACTCTAATACAGTATAATTTTGATGGTCTCTAAAAGTTTTGGTTCATAATACATTTCTTTAAGAAGTGTAGTAAAAGAGTCACAGAAAATAAAGGCTTAAGATTCAGAAAACTGAACAAGCATCAAATACACTACCTACGAAAGGTAAACTATAAACATTACAATAATCTGCTTCACAAATTTTCTGTAGCTCGTTCATTTATATGAACATTGATTTGCTAACAACATTTCGATGTTTAGAAGTTAAGTAACCTCAAAACGAATTTAAAAGTTATACGTAAATTATTTTTTTCTGCATTTTCTTAGTTCCTTCATTAATTTTTTGAGTTTTCATACCTTGTTTTACTAGTTTTTTAAAATTAGTAATTAATTTTGGTTCATTATTCGATTTTTAGATAAGATAAATGTTTATTTTAACGTAAATTTTGTTCTTAAGTATAAATTTCACGAAATAAGTTTGATTTAAAATAATTTATAATACTACGCCTCTATCTTCTTTTAACCCCAAAATTAAAAAAAAAGTTTTTTTTTTCAAGCAGATTGGATCAATATTTTTATGAAATTTCAATTTTAAATATCGGAAAATCCCAGTTAATGCCACGGTTTGACTTAGAAAATGGCAGTTATTTATAAAATTTTCTTCTTCTATGGTAAGTTGTGCCTATTGAACGTAAAATATTTTCGACACAAATGATTTGATTCCATACGCGATAACTTCTAAGAGCCAATATCCAGAAGCTTAAAGATGTATATGTTTCCGTAAATTACAAACCATAATAAAATTTGTAAATTCAAACAATGATAATAAAAAAACATTGTTTATAAATTAAAATAGAAAAAAATAATTAATTGTATTTTGATTAGTATTGCTTTGTTTGTACAATTATTTTATGTCGACTACGGTAAAAGAACGTATTTCTTTTACCGACTGGACAACAGTAAAACCCGCTATGAATGACCTTGTTATACTCTACTAGGTCGCTACAACATCATAATAAATAAAAGATCGAACGAGATTTTAAAATGCTTTCCTAGTTAAAATTATAAAATGACTTTATGAAATGTAAAAATTCTTTTTCCAGTACGAAATACTATTTTATTATTAACAACTCTCATAATCCCTTTTTATGAACCTGAAATAAAATTTTCAACAAAATTATTTTTAAAATGAAACTATAATGAAATTCCAGTAAAACATTATAGAAGAACTGTATTATTCGAAATATGGAAAAATCAACCGACGATACGTATTTTAGGTTCGTGAAAAATAAAAAGTTAGAAATAAAGTATAAAACTTCTAATTTCAAAACTTTTGTTGTTCTATATGATCGTTAGTAAAATCAGAGTCACAAAATCAGAAAGCTTTATATATTTAAAGCGGACAATGCACGACGTAAAATTGAGCAAACGCCAATTTTCTTCTTAATTTTACTCTAGAGGTTTTAAAAGTGCAAGTAAGTGCATCATACTTCTCCCCTTGAAATTTCCTTCAGTAAGTAGTGGGCTATAGTTTTTATACTATTAGAAATTAGATATTAGGTTTTTACTTTTTTTTGAAAAGCATAAAATTATAAACTTCATCCTTTCTTATACATCCTGGATAACCCTTCGATTTCTGAACTAGACAATTCACAACATAATGATTTTTATAGTACATATATTTTTTGGGTAATATCCCAATCACGCTTAAAATATTTGGTCCAGAAACGTCCAAACTGGGTGAGAATAAAGGGAAAATATTGATTATTAGCCATTTAATAAGATATGTTCCTAATAATTTTTTTGCAAGTTTCACACGGCTGTGAAATAAAGTTTGGTTATAAAGCATTAAAAAAAATGGTACTTTGATTTAATTTAGTTGTGACAAATTTTTGTATTAAAATGAGATTGGAGATTAATAGAAAAAAACATAAGTGATAAAATATTTTACTTTATTATGGAACGAATTATAAACTTTGTAAATCATCAGTAAAGATGTAAGGAAATTAGTAAGGCTGAATGTTTTTGTTATAGATCACTTTGAATTATTTACAAACAGACGCAGAAATGTGTTTACATAATATTCATAAATTATTTCGTTGAGCTGGTGTGTAAATAAAACATAGTTTGATGTACATAAAAAAAAAAAACAGTAAAAACAATTGGTCAATAAATAAGCTAATTATGAAAATTTGGAAATTTATGTTTATGTAATAACATTACATAACTGTAATGTTTGTAGGCGACCTATCATGAACTCCCGAAAATTATACAACTATTATCAAGAAAATAATCATCTTATGACAGGCATTCTAAGGAAAATAAGAAGATTTCCTGTTGTCCTCTTCATTAAGCCAAATATATGTTGCAATATGGCTAGCTCACCGAAATGCAGGCGATATTCATTCCTACAAGCGATTCATTCATTCTATTCATCTCAAAAACTGGCTGTATATTGGTGTAGATTTTTTGGGGGCGCTTGATATTGCCACATAAGTTTGTAGCTTGTGCGTGGGATATGGAAATTAGGAATTTTGTAGAGTATGAAAAATGCCATTCCTGACCGAGAGTCGTACCCGGGACCTCCGGATGAAAGACTGAGACGCTACCACTCCACCACTAACTGGTTTATGATAGTGTATTAACTGGTGTATGACGGACAACTCGCTTTTTTATTTTTTTATTTTTTTTGCAAAATGCAAAGAAAAAGGATGTACAAAAAATCTTGGACTTTTTTTGTTGCAGTATATCGGTTTGTTTGAAAATAAAATAAAATATATTTATTACTATATGTCGAATCGCTGCTGTTTTGGATACTTAACAATTTTTTTTTAAGGTCTACTGTGATAATAAATCGAAATTGATTCGATATAAAAATATTTTTATTATGGAAGCTATATTGAGATATTAAGAAAATGGAAGCTAGTATACGATGTTCATTTTTTTTTAATAAAAAATTTATTTTCATTTTTATTTTATGAAAATAACATATAAATGTTAAAAATATTTCTTATATCTCATATATAGTTAAAAATGTAACTTTAAAGTTACATTTTTAATATTATATTATATTTAATTTTTAAATGAATAATTTGTTTTTTTTCATGATATATAGCTGTAATTTTATTAATGATTAACCTAAAAATACTTCACGCTATCTGAAAAAATTCATTTGATATAAGCTTATTTAATGAAAACAAATATTGAAAAAATTATTATCTCGCCAAATTTGTATTTTTTATATTTTATTTAAAATTTAGAAGTTTTAACGAAGTACTTATGTAACCGATCCTTTTATTAATTTATTAATTCTACTCGTGGTTTTTGTCAAAATTGCATCGTAAAATATTTAACTGTAACTTAAGAATTACAACAAAAAATCTTAAAGAAAAATTTATTCGATAAAAAAATTAACTTAATAATTAACGCGATATATAATTTAGTAATTACAAATAATTAAATAATAAATAAATAATAGATCGCATCGAATAAACCGATGACCGGGTATCGAATAAAACAGAACGAATACAAACGTTAATAGGAGCCAAACGAATGGCGGCGACGGAAAGATATCAAAGATCAAACCCCCGATGTTAACTGCGCAAGACACTCTCGACAACGGGTAAAATTAGTCGAAGGCTTTTGTAAGCTGGCGCAGTAAACGATATCTTCACTCCATAAACTGATCCGCATAGCGCACAGAAATACAAATACATTTTCTAAAAATACTATTCCTTAACGCCTACAAAATTACCGATCGTTTGTTTGTTTATTTGTATTAATTTTCAAAGGAAAATTCAGTATAAATAAGATCTTTGTAAGGAGATCAATTTATTAATATATAAAAAATATTCCCGGTAGTATATTAACTGTTTTATTTAAAATTAATAAACAAAAATATAATATACCTATTTTTTTTTTATTTCTTGTCATTTTACTGTTATTATTATTTCTTTTAGCATATTCTTCGATCGAATAATTACAAAGATAAAATTACGAAATATCAATTTTATAGCCTAATTAAATGATAACAAAATAAAACAGAACTAAAAATAACACTTGAAAAAATACCTTTTGTTTTATTTTTTATTTTTTTAAAAGATTATAAAAATTTGACTTTCAAAAGTCGTCGCAGAATTAAAAACAACTAGTAACATTTTACAAATTCTTAATCAAAAAATTCAAAATTTATAAAAGAACTGAAATAACATAATTTTTTTTTAGTTTACGCCTATAAAAAGCCGCTTCGAAATCTTGTTGGACCAATTATATTTCAAAACTGACGAGTATTCGATGCCTGTCTTCTGGTCATAATTTTATAGTCGGGTTCTAATAAACGGTTCTATTGACGGGTTCTAATAATCGTCCTGATGACGATTTAGGAAAGCAGAAACCCGTTAAAATTCTCTATTAGATTGAGAAATTATATACTACAGTATCTATGGTTAATTTACTTGGTATTAGTAGGAAAATTAAAATCTGCAGAAGAAAGAAATATTTTTATGAAAAAAAGAAAAAAATTGACGAAGATATAGAGTGTAACGGATTAAAAATTAGAATAGAAGTGAAGAAGAGTTATCAAACGATGATTGCTGAAAGTATTAAACTAGTATTATATATATATATATATTTAATGTCTGTTAAACATATACGTACACAATAGTAGAAGAATTATAAATTTTAAAACTTGTTTTGAGTTTTACAATAAATTGTTGGTTAAAAATCATAAGTTATGTTGTTTTTATACTTAATTATGTAAGTTCAATTAAAATATATATATAATAAATCATTTTTGCCAGCGATTAGATATGATTGCATAATAACTTATTATTTTTAACATATATATATATATTATAAATTATAACCATCGATAAACATGTTACACGTTAATTATAATCACAAAATTATTTAATAAAATTGTAACTTTATTTTTATAGAATTTGAAAATACGTGTGTACCGGTATATTTTTATTATTGCGAGATAAAAGTCGTTATAAAGACCTTAATTAAGTCATATTTAATTTTATACAGAGTTAATAGTTCATGTAAATAATAAGAAACAGTATTAAAAAGGAAATATTATGTATATAAATGATTAAAATAATAATAACAATAACAATAATCTTTTGTAAATAATACAGTTAATAAATTATCCATTAACATTATGTTAAAGGCGCTAACTTAATAATGTTATTATACAAAAGATAATTTCTATCCTAATTAATTGTCATAATCGTAAAATATTTGAAGGTTACTCTTACATTTTATTATAAGATATTTAATTGTTTTGTCAATGATCTGGGTTTAAAGTCGTTAGTTTTAACAGATTATAATTTTAAACTATTGTGTGACGACGGAGTGTAAATTACGCATTATTTTCCCTCAAAAAAGGTTACATTAATTAGTTGTTTAAACTATTGCTCTTAGTATATTTTATAACTGTAACCCGTGTAAAACGTTTCTGGTACAAGCGCCACTAATTACAATAAACTTTTCCCGATTTTAATGACACTCGTATAATTTATTTCAGTTGTTAACAGAGTAAAGGTGACGCTTGTAAGGCTAATAATTTTCACGTCAGCAGATTTTTCATGTTTATATTTTGAGGATGGTAACGGAAAACCGTTCCTAAATACTTCCTGACATGCGATAATTTTTATTTTTAAGAATGGCTATTAAATTTTTGGAAACGATTTATTCGTGTCTGGTTCTCGATAGTCGTTATCCTTGCGGTATCTAACGTAAGATAATTTTTTTAACTTGTGGCCACTTTTTTTTTTCAACTAATTATAATGTTGAAATAATATAATTCCGCTTATTCAAACCCTGAATAATTAGAATTCTAATCGATCGGAAAATTATTACTTTGTATTATTATAAGTACAAGTCTACAACGCGTCAGAACTAAAAAAAAATTAAGCGATTGGACTACAGTATCGTATGGCACTCCACAAGGTACTGTTCTCTCCGTTGTTCTGTTTTTAATATTCGTCAATGACATGTAATGAAAATTTCAGAGGGAAATGTCTCTTCTTTGCGGATGATACTGCCGTAGAATATAGCTACTATAAGCGGGAAGATATAAAAATACATGGAAGAAACTCTCGTCATTATCAGAGATCGGTTCTACAATAATAAATTAGTTTTAGCACAAGTAAATCTAATTTTGTTAATTTCCTGAATAGGGAGGAAACAACCTTCTCCGTAAAGTAACATAAACACTCTTGCTCGTATATGTGAATGTATAAGCTAAACTAATTCCGCTAAATATTTAGGCCTAATTATAGATTGTGGATTAAGTTGGAAGCCACACATATTGAAATTAAGGAAAATATTATTATTATACTCGTATAAATTTTACAAGTTATGACATTATTGCGATCAAAATGTTCGGTTTTTATATATAATGCGCTTATTAAATCTAAACTTGAATTTAGAATCGAATGTTAGGAAGGCGCTTATAAATCTCACATAACAAGTATGGAAATAGCTCAAAAAAAAAGAATAATTAGAATTATGGATTTCAAAAGCAGTTTCAATCCATCCCTTGAGTTTTTCAAAAAACTGAATATTATACCCGAAAAAGAATCTATGCATATACAAAGTATTAAGAGTATTTTTCAATAGTTGTGAAGATCACGAAATAAATAATGTGTACAATACAAGAAGTATGGATGCAGAAAATATACAAATCCCGGCTGTATTTAAAGAACGGTTTCGAAAATCATTTGTCTATGACCTAAAATTTATAACACGGTAGACAATAGTATAAGGCGTATAACTGCTGAAAATATGTTCATTAAAGAGATGAAGAAATGGGTTGCCGGTATTCAAGATATAGTGTTATTTTTTGTAAATTAGAATGAATAAAATTAACATAAAACTAATAAAATTGAAATAGTGTTCAAAATTTACAGTATAATCAAGGTTTTGTTCTACTGTTGTGAATCGAACCGCACACCGCCGTTTATGTAATGATTGTTATGAACTAGACTCGGTGTGACAAACTTTAATTGTGTTTAAATTAGACTGCATTTTAAGATTCATTTACGTATTATTACCTTTGGCGCTCGAGCTTTTATGTTGCTCTAGGTATTTCAGAGAATGGAACTTTGCGTATCTACTTATAACATTATTATAAATTTGAATAATTGATTTGATAATTAATAAATTTGAATTTGAATTAAAAGGATTACCATATAATTTTGTTATTTTCATAAATGGAATACTTTAAAAATTCCTAATTTCACAAAAAAAAAAATAATAGTTTCAGCTGATGTAGAACAACCCTTGTGTACAAAATCCTGATATCTGTATGTTATCTATTTGTACAGTAAGATTTTCTTTGATTAATTTTAATACATATATATATATATATACTTTTTTTAAAACATAATTTTATAATAAAACTCAACATCGCGTCAGTATAAAGCCATTGGATTATTACTTCCAATGATTATTAATTAAGTAATGAAATATATCAAACTGGAAAACAAACTATTCCAATATATAACTTTTCCAATGTATCAAACTTTTTTTTTAATACCATTTCAAGTATTTTTACTAATTCCTTAATTTTTTTGAAAAAAATAGTGGCCCGTATAAGAATAAGATTAAAATTTAACAAAATGTTTGTACATTGATTTTGGAAAAAATTTCGTCTTTAAATTTTAATTATGCAAGCGATACCTAAAATTGTAGCGTAGCGTTTATATTTGTGTTTTGTTGCGTGAAATTATAATAAAAATTCTTCAAATCTTGACATAATCTAGAATTTTGAATTTAAAAACTATCAGCAATTATAAATAAGTAATTATTTTTTAATAGTTTCGTGCAAACAAAGCAGTATTTAACGATGTTAAAATATTTAATAGAAAATTTCAATAATCATTAAAAAAACAAATAAATAATTGTATAAAACAAGAACGCATTTCGATTGTTAAACAGCCTTCATCATTACTAGACTCAAAGGAATTATTAAAGAAAAATTAATTTCTCTATTTGATCTACAATTGTGCTATCTACGCAAATAACAAGACTGGGTTTTACCTTTAGTTTATTAAATAGATCCATCCTTTTATTAGAGAAAAAATTTAATGAAATCTCTGAAGGAAAATATTTATAATATATAATACTATATCATATTCAACAACAATGAAATTGGTATCACGTTTATATTAAATTTATCTTTCCAGTATATATATATATATATATATATATATATATGTATGTATATATGATAGTCCTATAATTCATGATATTATAAATAATGCGATAAAGTCTAATAAAAATATTAGGTTAGATTACGTTATTATGTATTCTTGACTTATTAATCTTAAATCTAGGTGTTTTATTTATCTGTAAGATTCTGTAACCGATGTTATAATACATTCTCTTTCGGAATATATTATTTAAATGTTAATTTAAATTATTTATTTATTAAGACGTTTATATAACGGGATTTTTTGTAAATTATGAATTATATATTGTGTTTTAAAAAATATCCAATGAAACGAGTGTTTAAAGTTTGTTTTTGTTTAATTTTTTTTGTAAGTTTTAGAGAAATATTAAGAAATCCTTTAGCTTATTTTTATTTTTACAAATCATAATATTTAAGCAGGTTTGTTTTCTTAAACAAATTTTCTTTAGTTTGAATCCTGAGAAGTTTCTTTTTTTACCGTATTATTAAAAATTGTATTGTAATAATTTGGCACTTCTTGTTCAAATGAAATAATTTAATTATCTTAAATTTACAGTTTTTTATCAAATCATGAAAAATAAGTTAATTATTTTATACTTTAAACGGCGTTCCCTCTTTTCATGGCGATTCTAAAACTTATGGTTTGTCTAGAAAAGTAGCCTTCTCGATAATAAGAGGATAGAAAAGAATGATAGCATCCAAGCCATAGAAATTACGTTAATAATAATAGAAAAACGTTTCAATTGATCGCCAAAATTATTGAATTTTTAATATTTAAATGAAAATGGTCAATACGTTACCGTTTAAGCTATTAAATGATACTATTTTTATTTTTTTGGTCAATTACCTTAATAATAAAGGATTTTTAAAAAAAATAGTTTTGTTTTGGGAAAAAGCTATTTATTATAATTATTACCTCATTAAAATTTACAATCGATTAAATATTAGATAAGTATATCATTATTTTATTCATCTAATATGAATTTTAAACATCACGTAAAAAACGGATAGGAGTGCTAACTCCTATCCGTTTTTGGTTATCCGTTTTTATCCTCTTGGTTTCCATTTTCTTGGATGAATCAATGAAAACCTCGATCGTCACAAAACACATCGTTAATGTTATAGAAACAAAATAAAATGGTTTAATTAATAAGCATATTTATAAAATAACAGTTAATAAAATATTTTAAAATATTGGATATACAAAATAAGTAAAAATAGAAATGCTTTAGATAATATTAATTGAAATTATTTTAGTTAACATTATTTATAGACGCTAAAAGAAGATGCATGATTTTTTTTAAATTAATATTATTTAAAGACTTCAAAAAATAATACTAATTCTGTAATAGGATACATTTTAATCCTCTTTTAAATAAATCAGTGGGAAGATTTTATTTAGTTGTTCAATAATTTATTTTTAAAGAAAAGCAACGAAATCATTACGCTCTTGTATGCCAAAGTAGATAAATAGATGTATTACGTGTAAATTTTTCTGTTGGGTTCAATTTAAATGAATCTTGTCTCGGTTTAAAATTATATATTTTTCTTCCATATTTCGGTCTGGTTTTTTTTTTAAAAGTCAAAACTTTTAGTCTTTTTCCTGTCCAATCAACGGTTTTTATATAAATTTTCCAGAATTAAATTGTCTACAAATGTCATCTTAATTTTTTTTCTTTACTGGTAATTTAACGAAAAATTTAATGTAAGTCAAAACTGAAAAAAAAATTTTACGACACCAAACTTGTGATTTGCAATAACCTTCTGCAAAATATTTGAGATGCAGTTCTGAGATCTATTTTTATTCGGGTTTCAGGTTAAAAATCATATGAAATCATCAAATCTACCTGTTAATTTAAATTGTAAAAATTTCAGTTTGATTTCATTTTACTCTTTGAACAAAGGTCAGGGCGAAATGATATAAATCTAAAAAGAGGCGTTTCTGGTAGACTCAAGCTTAAATTAATTTTTTCTTTATTTTTACTTGTAGAACAAGCCATGACATTATTTCTTTTTAAGACACTCTGCATTTATGTATATATATTTTGTGTGTGTGTGTGTGTGTGCGTTTTCTCCAGCGTGTTAAAATATCAGCTTATAATATATTTCTTTTTAAAAGGTTCATTATATAAATTGTATATCAACAATACTGGGAGACTTATTCAATTAATATGAGATTCCCCAAAAACCAAAAAAATAATTTTTCAAGTTTACCTTTTTTCACGGGCTATGATTTTAATTTTATATGCCTGGTTATTGCTATGAATATAATATTGTGCTATAAAAACCAGAACGTTAGCAGTAAAATAAAAAGCATTTTAAACTAAGGTGCTTAAACCGATCCAACAAAAATCTAATCAAATTTTTTAAAAAGTAGATGTTCTACAAATATTAATTTTTGATCCCATTTTTTTGAAAATATAATATCTAAAGTAAAATATGTACGTAAGAAACTATACTAAATCGTTTTTTTAGTGTTTTGTCCCATTTTCAAATTTCTTAAGATGTTATTTTTTATTATTAAATCGGTTATCTAATTATGAATTTTTTCCTTTTTTCTTATTGTTTGACATATGTATAGCTTTACTATGCTGTATCATCGTAATCTTTATGTTCATGTATACACCTATTATTTATATAAATGTATTCTATCACCTGACTAAGCAAACACCGTAATGCTTCTCAGTTACATAGAAAATTAAAATTTATCATATCTATATTTAATAATTCAAAACAAAAATAAATTAAAGAAATTATGAATTTCTTAATGAGATAGAAAAATAAAAGATTTTTGTAAAATCAAATAATCAAAATATTTATTTCAAACGAGTAGTATGAAATTTGTTTGAGTTTGGTTTCCGAGTTACAGTCTATCAAATGAAAATTTCAAACCAGCCAGCATTTGAAGTTATTCGAAATTAAATTAAAATAGTTTCTTATACTGAAATAATATTATTTTGTTGATTAGTTCTTAGATAATAGGTATTATACATAAGTTAGCATTAAGAAATTAACGTCTTCAAAATTGTTTCTTTCTTCTACACAGATTTTATTTATGCATATTTTTCCACGATCTCCCTTCATCCTTCCATGTAAATGCTGATAGTGGTTTTGTGTTTTATTCTTAAAGTATCAAAACTGTCGTTTATGATGAGTTATTATAATTAATAATCTGAATAAAATATTTATTTACCTTAAAAGATAAATAAATATTTGTATGTGTTTTAATGTTATTTATTTAAATATTTACATAAAGGAAAATAATTAATAAAATTTGAAAATACGAGTTTTAACTCTCTTAAAAGTAAATATTAAAAAAACTATTTTATTTTCAAAAGAGGTAACACCCTCCTGTTAATATATTAAATAAAATTTAGTCCAAATTGCAATCAGGGTTACGGTAATTTTATCACATTTAAATCCGTTGTTACCGCGTAAGGTGTAAAAAATTTCAAATTTTACGTTAAGTAATTTCTTCCAGTTTTTTTTTTTTTTTTGTAGACGTAGAATAATCATGAAAATAAGTAATTAATAGAAATTTGTAAAACCTGCGACTTCGTTCGTATATATGCTATTCGAAATGAACTTTATTTTCAGTTAGGTGAGTTTAATGTTTTTAAAAAAGAAATTGTAATAACCACGATCCTGTTTATATTAACGATATGAAAATGCCTGTAAATAAGATTTTTTTTTAAAATTATATATTAATATAATACAGTCAAAATAGCTTTAGATTATCAAAATAAAACAAAAAACTGAGGAATATCATCATTGTCTTTATATCAGCTTCGTTTTAATTCGCTCTTAATCGTATTATTGTAGTATTAATTAATTACCGTATATATACTCAGTAACACTGGGATACCGACAGATATTTGTACATATTTCAGTGTTTCAAACAACGTTTAAATTTTTTTACAAGGAAGCATTACAGGAATACAAAAATTTAAGAGAATGAAATTTAACCCTGGTAAATTTTTCTGCATAAAAAATTTCATTGAAGTGTACCGGTTTTAATTTTCGTTCTTAAAGAATTTATATATAAAATAATACTTACAAGAGATTTAGATAAACAGAGTTTGCACAAAATTATCTTTTTTTTTGTGAAGTTTTATATAAAATAAGTGAAAAACTTTTTTTATTTACTAAAAAAATGGGTAGAATGCCGACCTAATAATTCTAAAATAGTTTAGAAAATGTTTATTTACAGATATTATGAATTTTGTTTCGGCAAAGTTTCTTAAAGAATGCAATATTAGTAAGAAAATAATTTGTTTTTTCTGTTTTTTTACTAATTCGGTAGAGCCGCCATCGGTACATTTTTGATATTCATTAGGATAAAATTAAAAAATGTGTGTCTAAAAATATATACTGTCTGTGCGATAAAAATATATTAGGTATCTTATAAATTTCGAAACTGTTGCATTATAGGGAAATAATACAAATTTATTAAATGCATGTTCACATATCGGAAAAAATATTGTAGAAAAAATTTAATTAATTTTTTTAAATTGAATTTTATTGTATTCGTTGTTGTTATAAATTTAGTCTACAGTGATGACATGAAATCCTTCTGAAATTAAATTAGAATGCACAGAAGTTTTGTAAGATGATTTTTGATTGTACGCAAGTAAATATTTAAAAAATATAATTTCAATAAAAATTTAAAAATTAAATTACGGATTAACAAAGGTAAAGCAGAATTATAAATTTTATACAATTTAAAAATGCATTTCGTAATTTAAATTACATAAAAGTTGTTTAATATTTAGATTACTATAATTAAAATTTTAATGCGATTAATTATCTTATTAGATAATAATCGGTCATTTTATCAATAAAATTTGCAATTCATTTCGATAAAATCTATTTCTTTTTCAAAGCATAATTTAGCAATAAATTTAATCCAGTTCGATTTATAATTTTTTAAACGGTGTATTTTGTAAATACTAATTTAGCTAAACGTTTCATTTATAATTTTTTTTGTAATTTTATTTTATTTATTTTTTATTAAGACTTTGATTTTACGTCCCAGTACATTACACTTACAAATTATTTACGTATCATTGAACATAAAACAAGATAAAACTCCTATGGTATTACTCTT
Organism: Lycorma delicatula; assembly: GCF_047948215.1. NCBI lineage: Eukaryota > Metazoa > Arthropoda > Insecta > Hemiptera > Fulgoridae > Lycorma > Lycorma delicatula. The sequence goes on from NC_134458.1 coordinate 52,714,131, forward strand.
TTAACTATTATCAAATTCAGTGCACACACCGGAACGTATTTCTAATAACAGTCTTGTATTTTCGTCCTTTTTTATTTATCTATTTTTTTTGTTAATGTATTTTATTTTATTATTTTTTTGTTACTACAGTAATTTCATATTATTTGTTTACACGTTTTTTAACGGTCTTTTTTAACCAGTTTAAATTGGTGTTAAAAATTTTCTTCTTTTTATTGACCGCACATTTAATATATCATTATGACTAAACGACTGTTTTTATTTATTTATTTAGCTGTAATTTTATTTTATATCGTTTTAAATTATAAAATACGTTTTCATATTTTAAATGCGTAGATTTCATGGAATATGTTTTTTTGTTTAAGTTATTAGGCATAGATAATCAGTTGAAACTTGAAATGACTGATGAATACAGTTTTAACTAGAATATGGATGTAATGAGTGCATGATATAGATTTAAAGCGAAAAAAAAAATTGTTAAAATACGTTACATGGTTCTGCCAAAACAAACATCTCTTTTCTTTTGATTAATTTAATAGAAAAAATTATAAATCCAATACATTATAACAATCTAAACAATTAAAAATTTTCTAAAGTATTTGACTTTGTATTGATTTATTATAATGTATTGTTTCTCAAATTTCTACTGTTTAACCATTAATCATTTTTTTATCGTTATAACAGATCGAATATCTATTTCCGTAAACCTTAATTTATAACAGCCTATCACTTATATAATAAAAAAATATGTACGATTACTCGGAGATCCGGACGAATATATTTCAAAAACTTTTGTATTTTTACATTTTCCTGGAGCAGAAAATTCTATTTTATATATATATATATATATATATATATATGTGTGTGTGTTAAAATCATAATATTTTGAAACTTTTAACATAAAATGAACAGCAAAATCTAAGAGCACTTCATTACAATCGAGTTATTTTATTTACTTCTAAAAATAAAAAAAGTCGTATGAAAACAATTTGAATTTCGTATTATTTATCTGAATGGAGAAAACAGTCAAACGGTAGAAAATATATAAAATAAAAAACCTGTAGTAATCATATATTTTTAAGTTAAAAA